>NC_046223.1:104775440-104991687 GCF_009819885.2 Catharus ustulatus | reverse complement strand
AAAAAATTGTATTTATGAAAGTTAGCTTCTGGGGGGCAGGGAAGAAATGACAGCTTTCTTTTTAACCAATAATACATTTATTAAATTAGGAATCTAATACTTAGATTTGGTTGCTGACTTACTAGTCCTTCTTAAGTAAATGCCTGTTTTCAGTAGTTCAGTGGGGTGAGATAGGCTTGCTAAACACATACATAACTTAGGAAACTGCTCTCTCCACTGACTATCAACCCTCAAGGTGATCTTCCTAAGTCAGATGGCAATCCCCTAGGGAGTGAGGAAGGTGCTGGCATTCCTGGGGCTATCTGCAGAGCAAGCCTCATCATCACATCAACTCTTCCAGCATCTGACAAGGTTAACTCACTCCCTGCCTCATCTGGATGGCAGTGGGACTCCTGCAGGAGGGATTAGTGCATATCTCCCCTTGCTTCTGGGCTAGTACATGGGATTCATTTCACACCTCTGAATTTTTCAGACTAAGAAGAGAGTTACTTCAGGAATAAATAATCCTGAAGCAGTAGAAATCAGAAGACTGGATCCTTGTTTGGATCTTCCAGCTCTTTTACAAGGCTCACCTCTCACCAGATATCACAAATATCATTAAAATGCTCAGTAAAAGTTGCAACCTGAACAGCTGTTTCCAAGGGTCTATTATATCAAATTGCACAACAATGTCTCAGCTGTACATATATTATTCTCTCTTTTTATAGATTTTTCTAAGCCTTTCATTTTATTTTTTAAATTACGTTATTGCATTAGCTCACATGGGCCTGAAATTTCTGTGTTCTCAAAAAAACCTTGAGAACAACAAAGGCAGCTGCTTTAGTTTATGTTAATGTTGCATTAATATATGAGAGGATATTCTTGTAACATCAAATCTATCCTAGCCCATATTTATGAAACTATTTTGGACTATTTGACATTGCTTTCTCTTGCCAATCTTTGTTTTCAGCAATATAGTGTGAAATTAAATGTATTCATATCTTAAGTTCTTAAAAATGAAAGTCATCTTTGTATAGAATCTAAAGTAGTGATATCTTGGGTGGCTGCCCAAGTATTTCATCCATGGAAAAGTTTTAATATTGATGCAGCATTGTTGCTAAAGATAGCAAGTCAGTTGCAGTCACAGTCATCACATATATTTTAAAGATGGTCTGGCACAAAGTTTGGCATATCCTAGATTTCTCTAACAAATGTCTCATTGGGTGTCAGGTTGCTGTTATACTACTTTAAGACGTAACGAAGTAAGGAGAGGGAAACTTGTGAAATCTATCCTCCAATTTTTTCCACTGGAAAAAAAATATTAAAGAACATCCTACCCAGTCACATTTACCAAAATCTTTCCTCTCTTATTTATATGCTGGTCATAATTATGTGTTTCATCTATACGCTGGTTGTAGTTATTTGCTGAGAATAGCCTTTGATAATCTGTTTTCTAGGCTGTTTGTGACTGAGTCAAATTCTATTGATATTCACTGCTCAAAATTTCAGCATAAAAAATGGTTCTGTTCGTTGGAATCCCTGTGTTAAACTGTTGTCAAACTGTTTCCAGTTCCTTCTGCAATGAGCATGGCACATTGCTCACTGTATTTTCCACAAGGGGGTATGAGATGGTCTTGAAGTGAAGTCTCCATTGGTTCCCTCAATATTTTCCTTAAACAATTATTATATCCATGCCAGGAAAAAATGCATGCTCAATTTCTAATTTTTACTGTATGGCTTTTTCTCCCTGTTGTTGGCTCTTATTATGTCATCTGACACTTGTCTATGAGGTGGATTGTGTGACATTGACATTTCTTTAGCTCCTGCATACTGTCAGCTCTTAACAAAGCATTGTCCTCAGCTGGATGTGGTATGGGGAGCAAAGGTACATGGAACTGAGATTGTTTCCACCTCCTTTCAGCGCTGCCTTTGGAAGCTCATTTGCAGTTGGTAACCCAGAGCAGGGCTGGATCCACTCCCTGTTTCTTCCAGGTTCTCTCTCTCAATAAAATGCTACCAGTAACCTCTAAACATGGAGGTGGAAGTCCAAACTCATGGAAGCTTTTGCACAGGCACTTTCTGTCTGTCGTGTGCCTCTAGTGGCCTATGGGGTTAATTCTCCAATGCTCTAGGCACCATTGGTCAGGTTGTGGTTGTCTTCTTTAAAAAGCCAAGCAGCTAATAGCTGCTGCAAAGTTGTTTATTGCAAAGGCACATCAGTCTTGAAAGGCACGGAGTCACAAGTGCTAAAGTCCATGCTAAGTTTTGGTATAGGGTCCCAAACAGAAGCAGGAGCTGCTCCTGTCAAGGTTTCAGGAAGCTGCAGTTGCTGTGGCAGCTCCTGTCTTCCAGCAGTGAGAGAGCAGGAGCAAAGCAAAAGGCAGAGCAAAGCAAAAGGCAAAGCAAAGCGCAGAAGTGAAGTGCTCTGCCCAATGCACAGATTCTTATATAGAAACTTCCCAACAAGGTAAGACACAAACTCAAACCACCACTCCTTAACCTATTAGAATTCTAGTTTCCTAACACTCTAGAATACGTATAAACTACTCATATGGTCTGTCTTGGTCTGTCTGAAAAACGTAAGCAATATTCTTACTATAGTTTTATTATGTCTAAAACTATATTTCTGGAGCCTCCACTAAAACACTAATGTTTAAGACTGTTTTTCAACCTTCACTAGAACTCGCACTTCTACTCTGGCATTTGAGACCTTTTACTCACTAAAAGCACTTAAAGCTCATTACAGTAGTTTCACGACTATAAGGCACACCCTTTTGACTAAAATTTTCCACCGAATCCGGAAGTGCGCCTTATAGTCCGGTGCGCCTTATCTGATGTACAAAGTTGAGACATTTACCACCCCGGAAGTGAGAGCCGTGAGCCGTGGGGGGAGCCGGCAGTGCCACGGCAGCCGGGTGGAGGCGGTCCTGGGGGCCCGCAGCACCACCCTGCCGGGTACAGGAAGGCCCAGTGGCTCACGGCACCACCCCTGCCGGGTGGAGGAGGGCCCGGGGGCCCATGGCTGCCGGGTTGAGGCGGGGCCTCGGCCAGCAACCGCGCGGGGGGGGCTGGGGGCGGAGCCTCGCTGCAAAAAAAAAGCGCGCCCTATAGTCCGGTGCGCCTTATCTGATCTACAAAGTTGCGAAAGTTGCCAACTCCCAGGGGGTGTGCCTTATAGTCCGGTGCGCCTTATGGTCATGAAATTACTGTACTTATTCTAAAACTTAAACTTACACCTCTACTTTATGTGTGATAGGCTTAATATACTTCAATCCATCCAAAGGTTTTAAATCAATCCCTGCATTCTGATTTCTTTCTGAAGAATTCAGAGACCCCTGATTACAGACTCCAACAGTGGCCCATGAAGAGCCAGCTGTGTTCAGGCACACCTGGGTAGTTTGCAGAGCTTTGTGTACAAAATGCCACCTGCTCTGTTTCCATAACTCCAACTTGTATGATCTATGAGTCATGCCAGCCAGCCTGCACCAGATTAAGGGGTTTAAAAGGCAGCATTATTGATCTACCACTGCATTACTGATAAGTGTGAAAGATTTATTAAAAAAAAAAGAAAATAGCAAATGTACAAATAAAAGCTCATGGTCCTTTACACATCCCAATAGGCAGCTCATGCTGTCTTTAAACATCCCAATAAGGCACCTCCCATGGAAAGGAGTGGAGGCGAAGTTTCCACTCCACCCATTCTTGTGCAATTCACCTGTTTGGGTGAGGGATTTCAGTTTTCCTGGAGCCATTTTTATTGCTCATAGTAGCAATGTAATTGCTTTTAGAGAAAAAATGAAAGAAAAAACAGGAAAGTTTGATGTATTTGAATTACATGGGCTAATCCAAGGTTAATTAAGTAGAGGAAAAACAGCAATAAGACTTACTGAGAATTAAATTATATCCAAGTAAGTGTTCGCATTAGGAATAAACTAATAGATAGGATGGCTAAGATATAGAATTGGATTTATATTTGAATTATGTAGAGGAATTTCATTCTTGAGAATACACAGTTTTTACAGAGAACAACAAATGTTATTATCACCATTATGCTTTGGGGATGCTACAGACTCATAAACTAAGACTAAATGAATTACATGCCAAAGAACAAAGAGAACTGCTAACAGAACTAGGTCTCTTGGTTCCCACTCTGTTTTTTCCTTTGGACTTTATTGAATGAAGTATAAATTCCGTGCATAAATTTTAAGGAATCTTTTTCATGTTGTCTTTATCAGATATTGAACTTTCTATCATTTGCATAAATGGAATAGAGGAAGCTTTTCTTTGCTGGGTATATATATTTTTTTTTTTCTTTTTTTTTTTTCCCCACAGAACTTTAGGAAATTAATTGAGAGAGGTTAGAACTGGTAAGGGATCTGGTGGAGTACAAATATCTGGGAGTTCATGCTTCTAAAATATTTTTAAATTTAAGTTCTAAGTTTTAAAAAGGAATGATATAATAAAAAGGGAATTTTGAGTGGGCTGTATGTTAAGAAGCAATGCAGAACATTTATAATGTGCACATAGGTACTTATGGTGCCCTCAGCAGTGGGTTGTGCTACATGAAAATGACACCTGCTCATATTTGACCCTTAGACTTCCAGCTTTTGGTTTTGCTTTTTTTTTTTTTTTGGTGGCTCTCTGTTCTGTCTGATTATAGTCTGAGCCTCAGCTGTCCCAGAGATGCCTCTCCCAAACCTCACATATGTGTCTAAGAGCTGCCATTCCTTCTCATCAGCTGTTTGCCCCACCTAATAGTTCCTCTTTGTATCCCACTTTCTCCTTTTGTCTATTTATATATACATTAATTCATGTAATTCTAGAATATACTTGTAATGCTTTAACACAGAAGTCAGGCATCCTAATTCTGAATCTCCTGTATGTATAATTTGCCTTTTCCTTGGTACTAACAGAATCTAGCTTAATTTTCATTCATGCTGCAAAAAAAGGGCAATTTTTTAGAGTCTCTGTGGAGCTAGTTGTTTTCTCCATGGATGTTTTTGTGGTGCACCTATCTCAGCATGGTACAAATTTTAGTAAGGTTCTTTTTCCCCACCCATTGTTGCATAAGCATTGGCAGCCAGGGATAGGCATATTTTATAAATTAAAAAGAAATCAGTCAGTACATTGAAGCAATTAGTGTAAATGAGTTCAACAGACAAACAGGCAGACAGGGTTCTCTGTGCTTTTTGTCTTTTCCTGTCCCCAAAGCTTTAAGTGTAGTACAAGAGCTAAATGAACAGAGTGAAAAATGACCACATTTAATGGGCCAGGCTCCAACATCACTGACAGAGTTGTAAATCCAGAATAAGAACATAAAACCTGCCATCCTGGGTGAGCATGAAAGTCCTTTTAGTCCTTTTAGTTCAGTCCAGGAGAACAGTGGGCAAAAGTAAAGGCTCAGGACATGGATAAGGCAGATAAAGTATATTTCTCCTATTGTAGCCTTTGAACTGGAGCCTAATTTAATGGAGAGAGAGCTTGTAGTCAATAATTGAGTTTAATAGCAACAAACAGACCTCTCCTCGGTGATCTAATCCCTTCTTAAATCTGTGGATGTTGGGAGCCCTACACCCTCCCAGTGCAGTGAACTCCATAACTTCACTGTGTTTCAAGTGAAAAATCTTTTCCGTCCAAGCAACTGCCTGGTCATTTCACTGAATTCTTCTTCTTCTGTTGTGAAAAACTGCAACTGTACTTTCCCATTTGATATTTTTGGGCCATTTGTAATTTTATGGTAATGTCACTGATGCCACTGGGGGCCCCTTCAACTGACACTGCTGTAAGGCGAGGTCAGGACTTGTTTTTAAGGAATCTGATTAATTAAAAAGTCCAGTTGCTACCTTGGTCAAGATAGTCTCCCTAACCATCTCTGTTTATAAGAGGAATGCCCTTTGGAGTTCAGAATGTGCAAGGAGAAGTGGGGGAGGTGAGTGGGATAGAACCTGGGAGGTGCTCTGGAATCACTGCATTTCAAACACAGTGCCTCTCAAGACAGCCAGACAGCCCAAAGCAGGAGCTTGCTCTGCAGGTAGAGCCAGAACCAGAGGTGCATACAGATGTGCAGGATTTGCAGCAACCCTTAAACACCTGGAAGGTCTTTGCTTTCTAGAAGGTGGGAACAAAGTTGTGCCTGACTCCTGGAGTTCATGACAACACTGCTTTGTTGTCTCTGTACTCACCTTTGCAGTGCTCAGAAAGCAAGGCTGTCCACACCATTCCTGCTGTATGCTCTAGGTCCCTTCCACATGTGGTGAGATTAACTCTGCATTTAGGATGGTTCCAGATTGAGGAAACCTGCTTTTCCAGAAGGTCATGTTAGTGTGGTTGTTCAAGGTATTTTTAAAGTTTGATTGAGATTTTAAAAAAATAATAATATAAAAAATGATTGTGATTAAAAATAATAATAATCTAAAATAAGAAAAATACTCAGTCTTCAAGCTGAGGTTGTCAACTTCCAGTTGCTGTCAAGGGAAACAGGAGCAACTTCCAAAGCTTGGGACAGCATATCACTGTCATGTCATTAATGACATTTAGGACTGTCCAGAATTCCAAAAAAGTACCTCAACAGTAAAATCCAAATGCTTTTATCCTGTTGAGTATGACCTCCCATCAGCTGTTAAGGGAATTTTCCTTACAGGAAGACCACTGGGTTCACTTCTTGATGTTCACCAACTGGGGCAATATTGCCAGTTGTGAAAATTTTCTGCCAGTGGCATTCAAGTGGATACATCCAATAGCTGGACTTTGTTCTTTCTGCTCCAACACAACTTATCAAGAATGTTAGTCAGATTTCATAGGGCTACTCTGAAGTAGCCAGATCATCTTATCTCTTGCAATGTTTCTTGGGCTGTCCAGTCTTTGCTTCAGCAATCTCCCACTCTCTTAGCTCCTGCCTGGTGTGAATAGCTAACTATTCTGTGAAGCCATGAAAAGCTTTGGCAGAAATCAGTCTTCTGGGATATGTGCTGTACAAGTTTATTCCAGAAGTATCAGTTCCCCTCTAACAACAGGTGATGGTAAACTAGATTTGGGTCAATAGGTATTCCCAAAATCAAAAACATTGGAGCATCTTTTGATAGGATGTAGCTGGAGAAGGTTAAGGCAGTAAATGTATACGCAAGAATACATGCATATCCTCAGCTTCATACTATTCTCTTGCTGCTTAGCAGATCTTTGGTTATGAATATGACATGCCTATGTGACAATCTTCCGTTCACAGTACTTGCCACACCTTCACAGGGATTAGGATATGCATTATATATGTTAGGCAAACATATTTAATCAAACAGCCTGTTATTGGACCCTACTCAGACAGAGAAAATGAACCACCACAGTAAGGAGCAACAAGCTCATCTCATGCTTCCTCCACAGAACAGATGCAAAATTGTTTCTTTGGTTTTTGCATGTGACTAGCCAAAACCCATGCTTAACCACAGAAGCTGCCTCAGTGATGCACAGAGGTGGACTCATCGGTGTTAGCAGCATGGCTATGGAGCAAAAGGAATCCACTGTGATATCCTAAGAGGATGGTAGTCTCTTGCTTCTGTATGCTTCAGAGACAGCTGTATTACTTGTCCAGAATTAACTCCTCAAACAGGGCTGTCAATACATACATCCTTCTGTATGCTGAAGAGCCTGGTATAGGTTAATAAAGCAAAATAGCAGAGTAACCCTTGTTACTTGAAGACTGTTCAGAACCATTCTGATGTCCTGGGCACTTTTCAGCCACTCAGATTTACTTTTCAGATACTGAAATTTGCTTCCAATGCCAACCAGGATGTGGTAAATTTTGGGAGGAGCCACATGCTTTAGACTGCATCAATGCTGCTGATTCTTTCCATCTGTCTTCAGCAGAGAAAGTCAGTGTGAGGGATCAGCACTGTGACATACTGCCTTGTACTAGTTATACATGCTTCTGTGTATAACTAGTTACCAATATCAAACCAGTATTGGTAACTTTTTTTTTTTTTTTTTTTTTTTTAGCCACAGAATAACCAGGGTTGGAAGACACCTCTGGGGATCATCCAGTCCAACCCCCCTGCCAAGGCAGGATCACCTAAAGCAGGTTATACAGGAACAGGTGGGTTTTGAATGTCTTCAGAGAGGGAGATTCTGTGATTACCCTGGGAAGCCTGTTACAATATTCGGCCACCCTCAACATAAAGAAGTTCTTTCTCATGTTCAGATGGAACTTCTTGTACTTCAGCTTATGGTACTGCTCCTTGCCCTGTTGCAAGGGTCACAGAAAAAAAGTGATGAGCTCCAAAATGATCTGCTCCAGGGATGGAAGTGAGGCTGACTGGCTTATAGTTTTACAGGTTTTCTTTCTTGCATACCTCATGTCTCATACCTCTTACTTTATGTCTCATAAAATCTGATTTTTTAACTGTATTTCAGATAATTTCTTCCTATCTTCTGAAATCCTTATTGTGACTGTATGTTTACACTGTTCCCATTTTGGAGATAACACAATATAAGCTCTCAGTAATTATCACAAACACAGTTTGGGAAGAGCAGACAACAATTTCTTCCTCCACCCTGTCTAATTACACACAAGTATTCCATTAAGTAACCCTTCATCACTCATTTCTTACCTGGAAGAAAGGCAATATCACAGAGATACTCATAGTCCATCTAATTCTTGAGCCTTGCTTCTGTTTGGGAACCTACTTTAAATGCACTTAAAACTGGTTATCTCCTAAATTCAGGGAATATAATTCTGATGCATGTGAAAGAATGATAAAAAATAAAACCTGATGAAAAATATTTAAATATATGAAAATTAATTTAGAGGTATTTAATCAATGTGTTCTGATCCAAAGAAAAGAGGTCTGTTGTAATGGAAAGCGTTAGGATCTAGGGCATATCTTCTGCCCTCCTAGATGAGAAATCCTTGAGACTGCTGTGAGGGAAAAAAAGGAGGAGAAACTGCACTTGTGTGTATGTATTTGAGAGACTGTTTTGTCTTTGATTCCTCCTTAACTCCATTAAGCCATTCTCTTTCCCTTTATCTGTCATGATATTGTGTCTTTGAGCAGAGTTCAGTGCCTGAGAACAGGCAAGTCAACAACCCTTTGGTTGGGTGCTTATTACGTACAAAATGAGTAAACACCCCAGGAAATTCTAATTCCCAGTGAAAAAGTTTCCAAAAAGCCCTGGCTTTTTCTTGTGCCCAAGATAACACAGAGTGACACATCTTCATCAAAGACAGTGACTCATAGCTAGGGGTTGAATTGTTGTGGGGGATTTTTTTATCTGTTGGCTGTATCAAGTTAAGAAAGATGGAGGTGCAACCCTGAATGTCTTATTAACTGCCAAAATAATTACATCATGGACAAAAAAGGGAGATGAAAAGTACTTACATCAATTTATACTCTTAGTTTATGTGTTCTGGAAAAGTCTGTATCTTATATCAAAGGCCTCAGGCAAGTTTCATGCATTACAGTTTGACAGCTTCTGCCCTTGCAATGTAAAATATTTATTTAGATAAAATGTACTGTTGTTGCTGTTATTTTCTCATTCAGCTCTTTTTTATTTTTTCTTAAACCCTTCCAGAGGATATTTAATCCCATGTATACTTTGTTCACTTTTAGAATTTTATGATGAAAAATGGCACTCTTAAATGCTGCATTCTCCATGCATTCACCTTTCTACAAGGCACCAGTGGTTTCTGGAAGTAGGCTGCTGGTGTGGGTATGGGTGAACACAGACATTTATGGAATCAGAATCTAACTAATTGGAAATATTAAAAAAAAAAAAAAAAAATCAGAATTAGAGAGTGTAACAATGGCTGTCCACAGTGAAGAAGGTGGAAAAAATATGTGAGCTTGAAGCCCTAAGATCAGCAATTTCTCTACCACAGTCATCTAGACTGCATTTTTTTGTTCTTAACTAAAGAAAAATGGTATTGTCAGACCCACAGCATAAGAAAAAGTTGGCACTGTGGGAAGTAGTGAGAGTCCCAGCTCCTGGCAATCTCAAAATCAGGAGGAGACAGGATGCCAGCATCACCTCCTCACAGCATCGTGCCTCTGTGAGAGGTGCAGTGCCCAATCTCATATGGGTGCAGAAGTTGGATGCTATTTGCCCTCAGAGAGGGTCTGCAGGCTCCTCTGTGAACTGGCTCTGCTTACACCTCTTGAAATCCTCCCCAGGCTGTCTGTGGTACCAGTCAATAGATTGGCAGGTAGGAAACCCATAAGCAAACACGATTTCCTTAAAGCACTGGATCCATTCAAAAGTATTTTTTTCTCTTCCTCCCAAACAGTCAAAGCAGAAGCTTTGAATTTTCTATCATTGGCTAAACCCTTCCATAATAGCCCTCCCAAAAATCATTAACCCTACAGCAGGGTTTGGACACACTTTGCTGTCCAACACTTTTCCTCTTGTAGGAGCAGTGGTTGGGTTTTTACTCAGAAAAACTGGAGGGAAAAAATATTTTAAGAAAGAAGTAGGAAGGAATCTCCTCCTGGGAGACAGTGGTGTGGGAATTCTGTTGGCAGGAGCGTGAGGCCTCTGTGCAGGAGAGGGGATGAAAGAAAAAGCCTGCAAGTCAGCAGATGGGGAAAGCACAAACTCAAAGGAATCTGTTTGACTATTTTCAAAAGCAGGCACAGTGGGAATTGCAGAAGAGAACAGACAGGTTTGATATTTTGAGAGAAGAGCTGGGGATTCATTGTCTGCCACCCTGATTTCCTTGTGAACATCAGGAACAACTGTGTCTGCCTCATGTCTGAAATTATTTTCTAAGAGGGGGAAGTCTGATTGCCCTTCCCAACACTTATTTTAAGAATCAGCTGCTGTTGCAGCAAAGTATCAACCATCCCTTTGGCTCCTACATAAAGAGAAGGAAAAAAAAGTTGAAGATTTAACCCTTTGTTCTTCAGGAGTCCTCTCTTTGATCACCACATTTTTTTTCTTGCTGCTCTCCTGCCTTCCTTTTTTCCTTTTCTTGTTTCTTCTCTTTTACCCAGAAAAATTCATCACACATCTTAAATGTAGGAAATTCTCTGCACATGCTGTTTTAAAGTCTTCTGCTGAATGGAGTTATGTGTTTTGAAGCAGTGACTGACAGGTGACATTGCTTTGCCAGGTGTGGATCTGCAGAGTGGGAAGACAGACAAGTTGTCAACCACTAGTGACAGACACAGAAAGAAGGAAGACAACCAAAATCACCGGAATATTGCAGATATCCCCAGACCATTCTTTGTGTTGAAGCAGAAAGTTTTAGCTCTGAGGGAATTGGTGATTCTTACCCCAAATATTTTCTGTTTAAATCTTCTCTATGTGGTGGTCTAAATCTTGAAATTTTACCATCTAAAGTCACTCATCTTCAGTGTTGTTTTTTGCGTACATCTCTGGGTACAGATATATATGTGTAGATACCTTTTGGGAATAGCTACTGTACTGTCCAATCTTTTAAAGAAAAAGGAGCATTGTTGTATTTTCATTTTATTTTTAATTAAATTTATTTTATTCTAATTTTATTTTAAAAATCTTGGCTCACTGACATGGGAAAAGTGTTTGACACTGAAGTGTTAATATCAGAATATTTCTTTGCTGTTGTAATTTGATGTCTGCCTTGCTCCTGTCACAGCCAGCCAGTACTGGTATCTGACAGCTGGGGCAAATACAAGTAACGTTCTGCATGTGTGTTTGGTCCCCCCAGGACTATAAGCATGGTTTTACACAAGAGAAAAGATAGAGCAGGAGGGGCCAAGTCTGATAATAATTTCCTAGTAGAGAGGTCAGAGGGCTGGAGACACTGAAAGAGGGGAAAGGGGATTATTATAGTTGGGTCTAAGAAGAAGAATCAGAATGGCAGATACAAGTCAAATTAATTTTAAAATTAACTTTCTGAGTAGTAAGAAAATATGAATAAAAATATTCATGAAAATATGAGCTGTGTTTTGTGGGTTATTGTGTGGCTGTGTCCTTTTGAAATGTAACTGGATAAACAGTTCAAGTAAGTCCTCCAAAAAACAATCATTTGGCACTAGGAAGGAGTAAATTACTTAATAAGATCTTTCTTTGTCTAATTTCTGTGGTTTCATGATTGAAAGAGTTTTCTGCCTGCTAGTCTTACATTCACTGTTGTAAAATCCTGTGTCAGGAAATTAATCTGAGACCCAAGTGCAATTAGGAGTGTGTGCAAGTAGTGGCAGTGATGCAGCAGCAAGTGGCCCTGAAATGTGAAAAGGAAGTTTTTTTAAGGTAGAAAAGTGAAGCAAGGTTTCATAAGAACCTTTTGGCAAGTTCATTCTCCCTGCAGTGCAGTCAATGCAATCAGCTAAATCCTGTATCCTAAATTCATGTTCCTACCAACATCCAGACACAGATGAAACTTGGCTCCCTTGAGGAGATTCATTGACCTGATTGGAGCTACTCCTGTGTAATGGCATACCCTTTCTGTCATAAAGCTGGGGGACCTTGCACAGACATTAATGATGCGGCTACAAATCACAGAGATGTGCCCAGTGAGTCATTGGCACAGCAAGCCATAGAGCTCAGGCCTAGTAAATCAACTTTTTCCCTTCAGGAGGAAAATGCTTTGCACAGTGTTTGAAAAGTTCCTTTTATTTTCACTGAAATTACAAAAAAAAAATCAAAAACATTTAAACATCCACCCCAAAACCTTGCTTTGCAAACACTTGTTTAAATCAGGTCCACTGGTGTAAACAATATAGTGTATATATGTATGAAATTTATGTATATTAAGGCATGGGATCTAATAGAAACAATTTTATTCCAATAACCTACAAGCATACAAAATTTATACTAGGAAAGGCGCAAGAGCACAAAAATTGAAAAACTGAAAGAGTCTTTGAGAGATTTTCAGTAGCAATGTAGAAACCTTGATCTGTCTTCTGTTTGTATAGGATCAAGACTGAGACTGTAATTTCCACTGATTTAGCATGTGGCCTCAATACACTGCTACCCCAAGAGCTGAAGTGACTTGAGCTATCATGCCACGAGAAGCAAGTCTGGAACTCAAGTCTAATATTCCCTTAGAGTGTCTGGTTTTCAGCCCAGTGGGACAGCAAAGCCTCCTCTGCAAAGCCTCCTCTGCCCTTGCTCTCCTGCAGCAGAGGCTCATTGACACCACTAAAGCTTCAGGGTTTAACAGGTTTTCCTCAGTGGCCTAGGCACAGTACAGACAATTTCACCTGAAGGCAGAGCTATGCAAAAAGGTTGATTTAGCCATGCCTTCAAGCCTTCACACAGTCTGTGTGCCTGCCAGACACACACGTGTCCTTGCCAGGGACAAGGTGGTTTGCAATTAGGGCTGTGAAGTACTGCTGATGAACAGCTCCCATTGACAGCATGACAGCTGTTCAATAAAACAAAGACAAAATGAGATTTTTCTCACACTTTGCAAGTATGAGGCTTACCTTTTGGAAGCTGGAAACAATAAAAGATGTTGTCACAGTCACCCACTGCCCTGGGCAGCAGCAAGTCAGAAATGAGAGCACTCATCCTGCCAGACCTCCCTTGAAAACAAATTGCACAACAGAGCCGATAGCAGTTCTAATGGCAGTAGCAGCACAGATATTTCTTTGTGCAACTGTAACAATTAAGAAAAGCTTAAGCTTTTTCTGCAGCACCAGAACTCTTTGAGTCAGCAAGAAAAATGAAAATGTCTCTTCTCTGGAAGCCTCTCTCAAGAAAAAAAAAAGAACCTGTAAATGCCACAGCTATCAATGCTTTTTTTTATTATTCTCTCTTAAAGATAGGCTTTAACCCTAAGAAAGAAGGAGGAGAAGCTTTTACTTTCCATTTTACCTCAGCCTAAATTATTTTCTTTTTCCTTAAATTTGAATGAGTCGATAAGCACTTTTACAATATAAGGACACTCCTTGGAAAATCCCAGTTATAGCCAGTTTCCCATGGTAAGTCTTACTGTTATCCTCCCTTCAACTGCCCTGATGACCCAATAAAAAGCCAAGATAATTAGATTAATTACTTTACCCTATTTATAAATTTTCACAGGAAATAATTATCTTTAGAAATAATGAATGTTTCATATTTACAGACTCATTGTTGGTCTCTTCCTTTCCACCATTTTTCTTACTAGAGAAGATAGGTTTGCTTTCCTTATCCATAGAACTGTCTTTTCTACTATAAAATTTGGCCATAAAATTTGCTGTTGGTCTACAGCAGGTATATTTTCCAGTATCAACTGAGGTTGTTTTTATTTTAACCATTTGTTTATATTGTCAGCAGCTTAGTGTAGATATGGTTACACTGGGGTGGAAAGTGTTTTTACCAGTATAACTTCACTTGGGAATGAGTGTTTTCTGTGCCAGTAAAATTAGTTTCTTTTCTTTTCTCCCTGGCCAGTAGAAGCTGCACCCACACAAAGATAGTTTGCCAGGACAGTTATATTGGTAAACTTTTCCTCCTGCTGACCTGGTCTCCAAAACAGCATTGCATAAATAATAGAGGCAGGTGGGAGCAATCATAAGTGAATGCCAAAACACTGCAGCTGAGTTCATCCTTATGTCAGAAGCCTTGTGGTGCTGTGGTTCTGTCAAGGGTCAGCTATTTTGGGGCAGGTGGAGAGAATTGCAGGAGGAGATGACACACTTCAGCATTGCTCAAATTCTGCCTTTGGAAATAACTTTACAGTTAAAGCTACTTTGAAAAGCAGTAGGGCCAGATTATGGCATGACTCCAGTTCCTAGGTGGTCAGGAGTAGAAGGTAGAAGAGATGAAACAAAAGAAAAAGCTCTCATGGGAGTAGCTGAAGAAGACCTTTTCAGTTGAGCCAGGGAAAAAGGAAGAAAAGGATCTAAGTGTGGGGTGCTGGCAGAGGGAGAAAGGCACTTAGGTGGGCTAGGCCAGTTAGAACACCCAGCTCTTTGAACATGTGTCTCTGTACTGACTCACTCTGCACACTGGATGTAAATCAAGGTATTGGCTATAATTTAAAAGCAGCTGTTGGCTCTGCTCCTGGTGGTCTCCAGCACTGCCTCACGATGTCTTTCAGTGCAGCTTCACTACTGGTCCCAAGGGCTGCATTCCAGTAAAGCAGCAGTATGTGTCCTTCTTGGAAAAGGACATTTTGTCTGGAATTTTCTAGTTTCTGCAGCATGGTACCTTCTAAAGTGTATAAATTATTTAGTTTTAATTTTTTCATGCCCAGATATCTATTAATTTTTGTATGCATTTAATCCATATGTTTTGGCCATGGGGGTTAATTTTCAAGACCTGAGTCTGCATACCAACAAATGGTCTCTGCTCTGAACCAACTCTTTTGAACTACACCAGTTGTTAACAAATGTTTCTCTGAGCAGCTGTAAGGCACCTGGATACTGTGATGAATGTCACAGTCTAACCAAACTAAATAATCCCTTTATATTGCATATCAGATAACCCGAGTATCTACTGCTGGTTATGACATTTGTAAACTTATCCACTGCTTTACATAAATAAAGGCTGTTGTAAATATTTAGATATTGTCCTTCTCTGTATGAAATAATAGAAAGCAAATTGTATACTGGAAATTCTGGAAAAGTATTATAAAAATTAAAAATTAGGACTTGGCAATGTTTTACTTCCTCATTTAAATTGAAACACTGGACTTAACCAAGTGCTGTTCACAGGTCTTCTGTTATTTTCTGGATTTATTGATATTTATACTTTAATTATGATCAACAAAAATCTATTCAGAGGGCCAGTGTACCACTTTTTGCCTTTATATGACGAGAGATATTATCTTTACTGCAGCAGTTGAAATTCATCCAGAATGAGCTTGAAACCTTTGTTGTTAATGCCTGGGGTCTGAAAAACATTTCTTGCAATGATGCAAGAATGTTTCTACTGCATCCTGGTGAATTCATTTTACAGTTTGACAATGGCATTATGCATTGCTTAATCTTTCCTTTCCTAGTAAAGTCAAGACTTGCCTTCCTACTAGATCTGTATTTCTTTTGTCAACAGAGGGTTAATGAATTAAACTGTTTTTAAGGTCAGATTGGCAAATCAGGCATATAAAAAAATCACCTCATGCTTCAGCAGTGACAAAACAAGAATTGCAACTCAAGTTTCACTTCTTTCTCTTAAAACCATCTGATTAAAAATAATGACAGATCACTCTGACATGCATCATAGGATTGAAAGCTAATTCATACTCTTCCATATTATTGCATTAGTGACTAACTTCTTGTATCTGCAAAATAACGTAAGGAAACAAAAATCCCTCAGCAACAAAAGATAAGCTGCTGCTCATTATCAAGATCAGTTTACTTATTTTAACAAAAGAGTCATAATAGAAAAATATTTTTATCTTTGTATACAGTCTATTTTCTATTTTGTTGTTTGGTGGCAATAATTGGGATTACTGTATCCTTTTCAAGTCCTTATAACTCCTACTGGATTTGGAGTTGGTTCTTTGTCAAAAATAAAATTGTATCAGTTAGACAATACCCGTTGAAAATATCAATTACTGATGGCTTCTGTAGATACTTTTGCTGTTTGATCAGTAAGACACTTAAAAGCATTTTAATCTGGCATGGCATGATTAAATTGCATGCTGTGAAAATCTAAGGTTTGGCATTGGTTTTTCCCCTTTGGTATACTTGAAATAATGTGTATCTCTGTAGTACTTGAGGTTATTATTAATGGTAAATTTAGTCAGGAATGTGTTTTTACAATGTAGGACCATTCTTCCTTACTGCATCCATGTGCCTAACTGCCTCAGCACAGCAGCAAGTAAACAGCAGTAATGATCCCCGTAACAGCCCTGATAATAGTCAGATAAACATGAACTGAGAACTCACTTCTAATTTTTTCTCTTTTTTTTTCCCCCAGCTACTTATTCCAAGCAAATCTGAATTTTTTTTATTTCTTCTTCCAGTTTTCCACATGAAAAATTGCTACATAAACCTCCCAAACAGAGTACACACAGGTGTTGATGGCCATATTTTGATATCCAAATATTTAAGGAATGAAGACCTCACTTTCATCAGTGAAACTGAGAGATTGTTGTATTGTTTTGTTTTTTGAAGCCACATTCACCATTGTGTAGGCTGATCCACATACTAATGTGGTAATGTAGCAATCAGTCTAAAAACCATAAATAACCTGACTGCTCAGAAATAAGGAAACTTGAAGAAGTGAGGGTAAATCATATCGATTTAAAATTCTATGAATCGAAAAATAGGACTTTTTTTCAAGAAAGCAGTGAGGCAAAATAATTTTGATTTAATTTAATGTTAAAGAGCTAAATTTGAAATACATGTAACACCCTTGGATGCCTTTCTATTGTTATTATCCTTCATCAAAACTTTCTGACTCCAAAAGTGCAGAAGACTGAAGAACCCCCATTGCTCTTCGTTATTTCATTGTGTATAAGTCTGCTTTTTTATAAGCAAAGACTCCAGTTATGAAGAACTTTAAATAACATTCCTCAAGCCATAATTCTCCCCAGGAGTTAATGGAGACTTGTCACTTTCTTTTCTTTCTGTTGAAAGCTAATGGTACAGATAAATCATAAGCATACTTGAAGCACACCATATAGTTTTGTCTCACTCTGCTCTTAGCATGGTATAATAAGATGCATCTGAGGAAAATGGCATGCCTTGAGAAGTTAAGGATGAATCTGGTCATCTGCCATCTTCCAGATAAATTTAGATCACAATAAGGATTTGAGAGTACAAAATACTGTGAATAGTAAGGGATAAATACTTGAGAATGGTAACTAAATCCTGCATTTTGGAATTATCACTGTGACCAACTGCCCATGAAATGTTTCTCATTTTAATGTATAGTGTGTCTGCATATAATTCTAGATCTGTATTTATATCTGCAGCCATATGCTGTTAGATTACCATCTCCTGTTCCGACAAATTACTGGAGCTGCAGTTGCCAAAGCAAACAAAGTTCTTTTTTTTTCTCAAAAGCACCGAACACATAACACATGACACACTTCATTCTTTCTTATGTGATAACTATTAAAATAACAAGCTACTAATGTGCACAACGTGCAAATGAGCAGCAAAGTTAAAAACAGAGGAGAAAGTAAGAGTCCTACATTTGTTACTGGCTGCTAACTGGAGCAGCTGTTTGGAGAGTCCTCAGAGGAAGCAAGAGACACAGGTGCATGCTCAGCCATAAGTCAGTCTATTTTCCTGCACCCAGATAAGTCTGGAGAATGCCACTGCTCACCTTAGATTGTTTAGTGGCAGAGACTGTAAGAAAGTTTTCTGTAAATCCCTGGAGATTAACGTCTTGCGGTCTGAGGACCACTGGGCTACAGTCTTGGTTTTATTTATTTAGCTGTGATTTACTCATTGGAGAGTGATTCTAGGGCCAGAAAGTAACTCTTAAAGGAGAAGTTATTGGTTTAATCAGAAATTTAACAAGTTCAGAGATTAATTGCAAGGCAGGAAATAGCAATAGGCTCATTGATGATACCATCAGTCTATCACTAAACAAAGGCCCAGAAAGGGAAGAGCCTTATGAAATTTTGTGTTCATCTGCTGATTTGACAGCAAGCCTTTTTCAGTGGAGCAAATCTATACATATTTTCCAGCCAAGAGTTATGAGTGGGAGTTTTGCCTGATTTCAACAACTTAGTAATCTCTCTTTTGGCTGACAATGAAGCAATATGAATATTTTTTTGCAAATATTTGTCTGGCAGGGTCTCATTTATATTCCACTGTATGAAAATGTTTAAGGATAAATTAGGCAGCATTGTCAGATCAACATGCTACTTGTAGACTTGCCTATGTTTTCTAGAAAAAGTATGATCACCTCCATTTACCTGTATGCCCTTATAGATTATATCTCAGCTACAATTCACCATAGAAAACAACTAATTGTAACAAAAAATTGTAAAACCCACTCATCAGCGTAATAGTCATTCTGTTTCTGGGGTAAAATTGATCTGTGTTAGTTTTAAGGATATAGAAATTGGAGATATTCATTAGCATAGTTCCCTAGACCCTTTAGGATGTAGTAACATACCAGATTTTAATATGGACTATAGGAACCCAAAGGCACCCTGTCACAAATTGTTACCAATATTTTACAGCTGAAGACCAAACTCAGTACTTTCTTCTGTTTTTCAAAATATTTGCAGTAGGTAATTTCCTACTGAAGAAAAAAGTAAAGAGCAGTACAGTAAATTTCAGAAGTTGTGCTCTTCTGTGAATGCTACTGTATCTGAAGAGAGATGATTAATACCTTCCAGGGCAGATATGGAATTGAGGCTTCTAATTTTTTAATGTTCTCACCCACTGGCACTTTTCCTGTGGAATATGAAAGCATGAAACATTGTTTGGGCCTGTTCAACAGAATAAAGTCCAATAAAGTATTCATTAGTGAGAAGGCATCCCTTGCTTCTAGAATCACACAATGGTTTGAGTTTAAAGGTCATCTATTCCAATTCGCCTGCAATGAGTAGGGACATCCTCAAGCAGATCAGGTTGCCTACAGTCTCATCCAACCTGACCTTGAATGTTTCCCAGGACAGAGGATGTTCCACCCCTCTGGGCAACCTATGCTGGTGTTTCATCACACTCAATGTAAAGAAATTCTTCCTTGTATGAATTTTGAATTGACCCTACCTTAGTTTAGAATTACAGTAATTTCACGAATACAAGCCGCACCAATTTGACCAAAATTTTGGTGGAAACCCGCAAGTGCGGCCAATATTCCAGGGCGGCTAATACATTAACAAAATTCTAAAAGCTGCCAACACGGAAGTGAGAGCCCGCGGCAGCCCCAAGCCAAGCTGGAGCCCGGCCGGCCCCGGCAGAGGTGGGAAAGCCTGGCAGAGGCGGGGCCAGCAGTGTGGGGGGCGGGCGGCAGAGCCTGAGCCAGCAGGGCGGGGCAGGGGGGCGGCAGAGCCCGGGCCAGCAGGGCGGGGGAGCCCGGGAGAACTGGGGCTAGCAGTGCAGGGGAGCATGGCAGAAGCAGGAAGGCCGACGGGTGGGGCTGCCTGGCAGCGGGGGAAGCCCAGCAGAATCGGGGCCAGCAGCATGGGGGAGCCCGGCGGTGCGGGGGCCTGCAGTGCCAGCCAGGGCGAGGAAACGCGGCGGCGGTGCGGACGGGAGGGGGCGGCCAGCGAGCCTGGTGGCGGCGGCGGCAGCCCTGCCGGCGGGGCGAGCGAATGCGGCGCGAGCGAAAGCAGCGCGGGGCGAACGCGGCGCGGGGCGAGCGAGGCGCGGCGCGAGCGAAAGCGGCGCGAGCGAACGCGGCGCGGGGCGAACGCGGCGCGGGGCGAGCGGCGAGCCCGGCGGCAGCGGCGGCAGCCCTGCCAGCCGGGCGAGCGAACGCGGCAGCGGGGCGGTGCTGACGGGAGAGGGGGGCCAGCGAGCCCGGCGGCGGCGGCAGCACCACCCGGCCAGCCCCGCCGAGCCGTGGCGCTGAGCTGGGCCACCCGGCCCCGTCGGCAACCATGAGCGGGCCGAGCCTGCCTGGCCCCGCCCCGAGCCAGTAAAGCCCGCTATGCCGCGATCCTGTTACTAATTGGCCAATTTGTGAAAGCTGCGCACGGATTCTCGCGACGAACGAAAGTGCGGCTAATATTCGGGGTGCGGCTTATCTATTGACAAAGACAGCAACATTGTCGAGGCACCGGGGGTGCGGCTTATAATCCGTGCGGCTTGTATTCGTGAAACTACTGTATTATCCCTTGTCCTATTGTAACGGGCCCTGTCAAAAAGTTCTGTATTTCTTGTAGCCCCGCTTAAGTACTGAAATATTGCAGTCAGGTGTCCCTAGGGCCTTCTCTTTGCCAGGCTGAATAAAAGTGTGAACTTCCCCATTTCTGGTCTGGGCAGCAGAGGAGGAAGAGCACTGTTCTGAAGAACACTTGTCTCAGCTGTGCATGCACTGGCTGTATTCTCAGGACAAGCTTCTTTCACATGCTCTGAGTGCTGTAAAACATAGAGGTCTCACCTAATGTGGTCCTGTGGCTCCTTCTGTAGCTGCTAAAGAGAGATGGACTGCTCCAGCTACTCTTCACACTGCCACAGCCTTGTCTTGCAGTCATTCACACTGCAGTGATCTGACTTGCCCTCTGGAGGTGGCTGATCTCTTCCTCAGGCTCTGGACATAAACATAATTCCTGTTTTGTCCAGGGAACTTTAAGGGATTAAAGCTGGCTCAAGCGCACTCTAGAGTTTGTTAGTGGAACCTGAGTTGTCCAGCAGAAAGGTTTTCCAGCTGAAGCTCTGTGTGATTATCATATCCTATAATGGATGTCCAGTGTAGGGCAATGTCTCTACTTTCTGTTGACTGTGCTGAATAAACAGCAACAAAACCTTTGCCTTGGCAAGCCTGTGTTTTCCCCCTCCTGTTGAAGCAATCTTGTCAGCTGTGTATAAGGAAGTTTGCTAGCCATTCAGACAATTCCAGTGTTCACATGCAGGAATTCAGAACTAGGTTTGCACATTTATTTCCCAGTTGATATAAAGCATAAATGTGACTAAATCAGGTTATAGGCACAGCCAAGGAAACTGCATTGTTCAGGCAGTTTGTGTACACACTTGAAAAAGAAGGGCCCCTTAGCAGAGATAATAGAAAGAAAAAGAAAATCTATGACATTTATTGTTAGCTACTCAGATGTAATTAAAGCTGATGTTTTGATAGTATTAAATAATGAGCTTGTTGATGTAAGAAGGTGCCATTATTCAAACTTAATTGTGTGTCTCTAGGTTTCTTGTGCCAGCTGAGTCCCCAAACAACTTTAAAATTAGGGGAATGATTGTAGAATGTGACTCAACTGTTAAATGCAATTCACACAACGATTACATGGAAAAAGTGATATTTATCTACTTATTTGTTCCTTGCCTTCACACTGAATCACATGCTTAGTAGCACTGGAATACTTCTGACTGTGAGGTGGTCAAAATTTCTTAAATAGGACATATGCAAATATATTAATTTTAAATTTCTGTGATATGGTGGGTTAAATCATTAACATGTCTCTTGGTTTGGTCTTAGTAAATCAAACTGTGATCAGATTTCACCAAATGAGAACAGAGGAGGCACAAAAGGAAGATATTGTTTGTTTCATTAACAAATGGTGGTTAAATGCACAGGGATAAATGTTTGCTTAGATTGGGTTTGTGCTTCATGTAGTGCCACAAAGTCATGGGTTCTCTCACACAGCTAGAGTCTCTTTTGCCTGAGCAGTATGAAATGAACAGTTAAATGAGGTAAAGTAGGGAGGAAAACGAGTTCTCTTCTAAGGATGCCTTCTCTGAAGTGAGTGGGGTCTGAGCAGAAAAACCACCACACTGCCCTGAAAACATCAGCCAGAATCTTTTTTATTTGCAATATTGTGTTACAAAGCCTCTTGAACTTCAAGGAGAGTTTAAAGAGCTGGCAGTTAGGAGGAGAAATGCATTCTTTTTTGCTTCATGTCTGACTATATTTGAAAAGTAACAAAGTCATTCCATAACCATAATAAAAGTTTCTTGTACAATCACTTTCCATTCAGTCATCTATCAAAACTTTACAAAGTACAGAAGCACCTTCAGTCTGAAAGAAAGGCTGAATTTTTATATTTTAATTTCTTTCATTTTAGTTCCGTTTAATATTTAATTCATTTAATTTCCATGATTTTTGTGAAATACAAGATTTTTCTGAAATGCTGTTAGTAACATCTTATTAGAACAAAAGGAATTCTTTTTTTGCCTGTGAGTACAGTGATAGAAAAAACTGTGACATTTACTTTTTTTTACATGCCTTTTCCCAAAATTCTGTCTTACTAAAGAAAGATCTTTCAAGAATTGTGATTCTGGGAAATATTCTAGCTGCCACTTGGAATCAATGGTTCATTGGAAAAATGAATCAGAGAATCAGCTGTACAATCAGAGAGTTGTAGAAATAAATAAGGCTGGGAAAAGGGAGCTCTGAAGGTCACATAGAGCAGGATTTACTCAGAGCAGAACTAACTTGAAAACTGATCAAGATGTTCAGGACCTTGTCCATTGAATTTGAGTTTCTCTAACATAGACTTGACAGATTTTTGGGCTACCACTTCCAGGACCTAACCATTCTCACTGTGAAAATTTTTCCTTATTCACAGTCAATATTGTGTCTATTGTCTCTTGAACTTTCACTGTGCAAAAGTGTACAGCACCAAAACCTTGTACCTTGAACTTCCTAAAATCAATTAAAAGGATTTTCTGAAATACCTCACACCACCTTTTCTATTCTTGCCCTGTATAGAAACCTGGATGTGAAGGATGAGAACTGCTTGAATCTTGTCTTGATGGGGACCTCAGCAGGGCAAATCTAACCTGTGAATCTCTCCAAAGCTCATGTCCATGTGGGTTACATACAGCTGCTGTCAGTGCTGTGGTGATGCTTCCAGAAGGGCACATTTTGGAATGATGGAGCACCTGGCAGACACTGCCAAGTCTGCATGGGGGCCACACTGACAGTTTGGAAGAAGCCTGATGTTAAACATAAGATCTGAAGATGTTTTTGCAAGCCTTAGCTAGAAAGAGTGAGAGGCACAGTTCTAGGAAATGGTCATGAGCTTAGAGGATGCTCAGTGTGCAGCTGGGCTGGCCAGAGGATGATGATGGTGCTCCCTAAGCAGCGAGAGGACCTTCAAGGGGAAGGCATATTATATTCTAAGGCAGGAATAACCTTCAGGAAGGTTTACAATCTAGTAATGATTTGGAAGGAAAGAACTGTACTTTTTGTTCTCTTTTGGGTTTAAACTGAACTTTTCCTGATCTCCCCAGAAAATCCATTTGACTTGGTAGGTTAGAAACAAACAATTCTCTGTGTTGAAAGTTCCTCTAAGTAGTCCCCAAAAGTTTGATCTTCTAGTTGCAGGGTTTCAGTGGTATCAAATCAACTAAAATGACAACAGCAGCCACAGATATTTATAGAGAAATTAGCCTTTCAACTTCTGTCCTGCCTGATGCCCCACTGACCAGCTGATGCTCTTTTGGTGCAGTGGCCAGAGCTCCATTGAAGTGCTGTTCTGCCTGTCTCACACACAGAGTAAAAGCTCTCTGCTAATCATTTTTTTCAAATCAGACCATTTAAAAGGTTGCTTCTGTGTCTCCAGGTCTTGTCCTTACAGGTCCAGAGAGAATTGCTCTTAGTGGTTTGTGCAAAAATAGCCTCAGGTTTTATTGGAGATTACCACTAAGATAAAGGAGCCTCAACAGGTCTTTAATTGTCTGTCTCACTGCTTCTAGTAATTTTCACTGGAATAAGAAGCACCTGGTAGAGTCCATGGAAAGAAAATCCATCAATCTTTTAAAACATAAAAAAATCCAGCAGTTCTGGGTCTTTTGATGGCAAGAGAAATATATTCTCTCTTCAGGTGGCATTGTGGCTGTTAATAGGAGAGTATCTACTTTTCTGCCACCTCTGAATCTGTCTTTTCAGCTACCATTAGTTAATCATAGTAAAGGTTTATCGCTGCAAGTCTCTTTGCAGCTCCCACAGGACCTTTCAAACTGGAGACCTCTTACTGCCCTGCCTTATAATTTTTTTTCAGACATACTTTTTGGTTTTTTTCACTTATAAATGCATAACCCTGAATGAATTGTCAGCTTGTTTACAGGATCTTCTTAAATGCTTTCCCTATTGCTGGGAGCTCATCTTTCTTTTTCTTTGTTCAGATTTTTCTCTTGACAACTGAAAACAACAATAACAAAAAGTGCCCAAGAGCTATTTTAATTCTTTATAGTTATTATAATTGCAGTTTTCATGGGATTTCTCTGCTGTTCTTTGGAAGCAGACAGTAGTTTCCATATTGAAACAAGTCTATGCTCTACAGTAAAAGAGTGTGAAATAAAATTGTGATAACCTATAACTTAGGTGTTTATCAAAAGGTATCATTTTATTGTGTTAAAAGCAATACCCTGAAGAAACAGTTATGGCCTCCTATTGAGAACTTAATTTCCACTTAAATTCACAGTACCAAGCACATGGTAATACTCATCCAAAGAACAAAGAGATACCTACTGAATTTTTTGATTGAAATATCATCACGCTTTTCAAACATATGAGGGTTTTTAAAACATAAGTACTTTCCAAAAGTCCTCCTAGAGATCACCCTGCTTGTTTCAGACCCTGAATATCATTCAAAAAATAGCTAGTAGCAAAAGCAAAAATTAAAATTTCACACAGGGACTATTGTGTAAGGTTTTGGTAGAAGTATTAAGAATGGAATAGGACTTATTATAGTTAGAGTGGACTGAAATTGAGAAAGAAATTCAGAAGAATAACTCAATGGATTTACTGAGATGACAGTTTCGGGTTTCTTGGTCATTGAGTTACTTTAGCTTAGAGAATCATAGTAAAAATTGTTTAGTTCATATCACTGTAATACAATAGAAATTAATTATTTCTAGCAACATCTTAATATAGCAATTATTAACAGCTAGCTTTTTAAAAAGGTGGCACTTGCCTGAAAAGCAAAGTTATAACAATCAATAATTCAGCCCGTTTACATTCTGATAGCTTTAAAAATAATTTACTTGCCATAAATATTATGTTATACTTCTGCATTACATATGTACAGGTTTTTTCTTAATAGTTGTCAGCACAAGAGACTAAACAATGATTGTCTTATTTATAAATACCAGTACCACAGTACAAGACCAAAGGTAGTAAATATACTTGTTTTTCTACAGAACTGTTTGCTACCCCCATTGCCCAAATCAAAAGAGGATGTCTGTGCTTGCCTTCAGTTATACCAGTCTGTAGTGTCTTACTTTGCTATTCCATGGGTGCTACTCAGGAAAATTTTCTGTTCATTAAAAAGACCAGCAAAACCTGGCCTCAGCAACTGAAACACTGCTATGAAATGCATTTTCAGAGGAGTCTCTAGTAACCTCTGAGTTATTTACAGGTGTGGGACTGCATTCAAAGCCAGGGCTAGCCCCATTTGATGCATAGGAATGGTTCCATATGCTTGATTTACTTGTGTGTTTTGTGAAGTACACAAGCACAGAGATTTCATCCTCCTCTTTTGTAGGACATGGGAAAGTCACCTTTATTTCAGTGGTGCAACAAGAGCACACTGACATTTGTGCGATTGATTACTCACAACTCTGGAGCTGGTCATCTTACTGAACAGTGAATGTGAGCCCCAGTCCCACATCCTCTAAAATTACCTGGGAGTATTCCCACAGGCACTGAGAGCATAGAATCAATCATTGTTACTATAATTAATGGTAGAAGATGCATTTAGTTCTGTGGGAACATGGAATTGTTTAAATGCTGCTAAGTGCTGCAGGCTAAATACCAATAGAGGCACAATTCATTTTAAATACTACATCTTGAACAAAAAAAAAAATTGCTCTCTGTGCATTTTTATAATTGATATTTTATTTATTTAAGTAAGCTTTTATGGCCATTCTGGAAAAAAAAAGAAAAAACCTTGGGCATGCTTAGTTTATGGGTTTTGTACAGAAGTTTTCCTATGCTTCTGGAAGACAGACACTTTCAAGGTGGGTGGTGGAAGAGATCTAATTGAGCATGGCAGGAAAATACTAAAAGCAGAGAATACCAGATAAGCTATAAATTATATGGATAAGAAATGTACATTTATTCCAGATTCACTCAACGACTGTGCAATTTTAGTTGATGAATTGAGTTTGAGCTGAGTATCTTCCAAGCAAAAAGAGTAAGCCTCTCTGGCTTGAGCTCAAAACTGTAGGCTCCTTGCCTGGGACAGTAATATCATATCCTTTGTGGTTCAGGCATAGGGGAGAAGATGCAGGAAACTGATCTCTACATATGTTTTTGTTCTGTGCAGGAGACTATTCCCCACAGTGTTGGCTGGAAACAGCCCATAGGCTGGGGCTGCTGAGTTCATATAGGTTTCTGATTCAGTGTTCCTGCTCCAGATGGCCAGAGTGGTTGAGTGACTGAGTTTTAGCTTGGATCCATTAATAGTCTCCAAAGGACATTACATTGTCTGGCCATCCCAGAATCCTTGGCATGTGGACACTTTACTCTTCTCTCCTAGTGCACCCTCTGGACATCAGGAGGGGACAGATTTACCACTGATCTGCTGGAGACTCTTTCATACGAGTTATCCTTGGAAGCTGGAACCCTCACTACTAAATACAGATCGCCTCTAGAGTTACAATAGAGACCTTCTCTCAACAGACACATTTTTAGCTGTTCTTTCCAAGTGTGGTGAAATTATGCTATGCAGAAGCATTACTTAATCAGGTTTGATTGCAGCCACAGCACAATTTAGTCTCTTTTATACACTGCCGACTAGTCTAGACTACTAGCTCACACAATATTAATGCAATACAGATTAAAAGAATATTGTTGGAAAATACTGAAAGAGAGCCTTGTTTATGTTCTACTCCTACTAAAACTGAAATTAAAATGCCTATTCTTCATCTACTGAATAGTCGCTTCAATAGCATTCATTTAAAATTGCCTAAAAATTCTTAGATTGACATTCTGCAATTGTAGGTTATAGAGAAAGGATTTGAATTATGCTATTTTCCTGAACTCAGAAACAATTGCGTAAAAATTCTCTTGAGATAGAAAGAAAAGAAATTAATACCATCCCCTTGGTGTTTTTTATGAGCTTTGTTCTTTTTCTGTGAACATTCTCAGAACCTAGGTAAGAGAATCAGTGAATCTTATTTAATCCAGAGTCTATTCATGAGAAACTGCTTCTGAATTCTGAACAGCAAACACTCATACAGGGAACATGATTCTGCAAGAACAGAGCCCTCTTTCCCGGTGCATTTTACTCTGTGAGACAGAATCTATATTTGGGCTTATCTGAAGGCTGAAGGTCTCTTTGCCGGAACAAACTATTCATTGAAATAGTTGCATTCAGACTTCCAGGTCTTTGGCCTAAGAGAATGAATATAGTTTCCACAGAAATCAATGCATTTGAATTATGCTCAGTCTGACTTTCCCGAAACTAATATCGCATGAAACTGCAGAGAATCTTCTTTTGGGAAAAAAAAAAAGAAACCATGACAGAATTTTTTAAGGGGTACAAAGAGGAGTAAAAACCAGCCTGTGGATTTGTGGAGTTTTCTTTGTTTAGATTATTATTATTATTATTACTATTATTATGCAGACAATTCCTATGTACAACTTTCAAAAGAGTGAAAATCACTGTCATTAGGTAATTTTAAGAATAGATGTCATGAATTTTATGAGCAGGTTCAAACATGCCTCAGAACAGAGTCTGCTGATCCAGGATAAAGAGATAACATTAGTACCTAATACATTTCTCATTACTCTGACTTGATTGCTAATAAATTAAACTAATATCCAAAGTGGAGTCTGCTTTGCCTAAGACAGTCACTAGTGACTGATCTCTCCCTGCCCTTTACCCATGAGCTTTTCATTGTGTTTTTTCTCCCCTGCCCAGCTGAGGAGGGCAGTGATAGAGCAGGTTTGGTGGGCATGTAGTGTCCAAGCAGGGTCAACAAAAAATATTCGTAATTTTTTTTTCAATTCTGCCCTATTATTGATCCCCAATTCCATCTGCACTCACCCAAGCTTTTCTGATTTTCAATTATATACCTAAAAAACCAACAAATGAGATTTAAAGTGTACAGATATCTTTATTTTTAAGTGAAGGACACATCTGAGAAGAGTGATTCAGAAGAAGTGTCTATCAATCTTATAGAGATTTTTCACCTATTCCAATAGTTCATTTACTCTCTGTTTGTATTCTGGTTTTCCCTGTTCTGTAGTATTCAGTGTATGCATGAAGTCAGTATTTCCTTCTCTTTAATCCTCTTAGCTTAGCAAATATTATCTATCTTGCTCAATATTCCTATTAATAGATAGGGTGTTAAAATAAACCTTCCAGTTTCCCAGTGTCATTAGAGATTCCAGATTTTTTTTCTCAGATTTTTATTAACTCTTTCTTCTTTCAGTTAATATTAATTCAATCTTCAGCCGGTTTTAGCCAGTGTAAACAATGAAGCTTTACAGATTTATGCAACTGAATTTTTAGTTTATTACTTCAATAGGTTGCATTTAATGGTAACCTATAAAAATCAGTTGCCTATGCATCAGAAAATTAATCCACACACAGTGTGGATTGAATTATTCCTACCTATGCTGGTAGGAAAGGGGCAAGCAGAGTAAACCCACACAAGCTAATCTTAGTGAAGACTTACAGAGAAATAGAGAATAAAAGAGAATCACAGGTATAAGTTTGTCATGGAAAATATAGACTAAATAATTCTCTTTCACAGCAGAAATTGTGTGCATTCCTATTCCTGAGGCATAATACAGTGTCACTTTCTCCTGCTTTCTTGAACCAGATGTTTGCCCGTATTTTCATGTTAGATGTCTTCAAAACCAGCTGAACACAGACAACATTGTTTACACTGGCCCAGTACCTCATTTATATTTATCCTTTTGTAGCAACTAAATGATTATGGATTTCCCATGGCTTTTATCCATATTTAATTGCTGTTTCCTCTTCCCTGCTCTTGCTGAGATCTGGAGAAAGGTAATAAATCTTCTTACTGCCTTTTTCACCTCTGTATTCAGATCTCAGAACCTATAGAAAAGAGAACAACAATCTGAAGACAAAAGTTTATGTAGTTTTAAAATTTCATTCGGGGCAGGGTATTATTTGTGACTTCACTTTCCATTTTATAATAAGGAAACCAATAAAGAGACGACTTGTCATTGACAATGCACCAGAATGTGGGAGACTAAGGCTCAGCCAGGACCCAGTCACTCACTAATTTCAGCTCATCTCCACACTTTTCAAGCCCCACTATATTTTTGACATTCTGCTTTCCAAAAGATCATGAGAAGTAAAGTTGACTGATAAAGTCAAGTGCAACAGTTCCTATTGGTCAGAAATGTTAGAATAGAGTAGAATAGACTAGAATTGAGAAGTTCATTTGGAAGGGACCTACAATGATCATCTCATCCAACTGCCCAATGGTTTCATGGCTGTCCAAAGTTACAGCATCTTATTAAGGGCGTTGTTCTAATGCCTCTCGAACACTGACAGGCTTGGGCACCCACCACCTCTCAAGCAAGCCAGTTCCAGTGATCCTCTTGGTAAAGAAATGCTTCCTACTGTCTAGTCTAAACCTGTCCTGACACAAGTTTTAACCATTTCCATGTTTCTTATCATCGGATACCAGGGGAAAATGCTCACCACCTCCCTCTCCACTTCCCCTCCTCAGGAAGCTGTAGAGACCAATGAGGTCTCTACTCATCCTCCTTTTCTCTAGACTAGACCAGCCCAGAGTCCTCAACCACTCCTCACAGCAGCTGCTGTTAGTCATTAGAGATTTAATTAATACAGCCTATGCTTGTCTGTTCACACTGAAGCACAAAAATAAAAATAAATATAACCAGTGAAAGGAAAGTTAATCTTGATTAATATTGTTATTTAATATACAGATGAGTGAAGAACATTCACATAACTTAAGAACAAAACCTGTTACCTATTGCTGTGATACAAAGTAATTAATGTAATTACATTTAGTGCTTTAAAAAGAGAGAGGAAGAGACATTACAGTTTTGTGAGCACAATTTATTACAGGCACAAATGCTAATATTTTGATGATAGTCAAAAAAATAAGCAGTCAGAGGTTTAGAAGTTAAACATTTGTACCTGCTGTTTAGTGCAGAGATTTAAATGTGGATTCATATTTATTTTCATTCACAAAGCTACATGCCCTCAAACATCAATTGATAGCTTGTTTATTAAAGCTTTTGGTAATTTAGACAGTTTCCCCACAAATTGATGTATGCCTTCATTGTTCTGTGGCCACAGCAACAGAAAATATTGCATCCATTATAATGGGGCTCTTGAATTGTTTTTCTAAAACAAGGCCTGAACAAACTATTTTCAAAATAAGAAGTGTCTGACCACACCAGTTTAGCAGTTGCAGAAATGTCCTTATCAAGGTCTGCATAGCTGAACCAATATCAGGCATGTTCATATGCACATCAGTCCTTCAGTGTACATCCATTCCTCAGCCTACATCTGTACTTGTATTCACAGCTGCATAATTATTGTCAGCTGTACCCAAAAGGGACACAATTACATCCCAAGTGGAAGTTAGAAGTATGTCAATGCAAGGCTTTCTCTTTTTTAGTTAAATATTTCAACACATCACTGATGTCAGAGGCGCCAGTGTGACAGCACAGCAAACCTGACCAGCAAATGTCCCCTTCATCCTCGTATCCTCTTGTAGCACCATGTGGGACAAGGTCAGTGCTGAGAACAAGGATTATACAATTAGCTTTATAGGAGAAGATGACAGCATGAAAATGGAGGGATCAAGTAAGAGACATGAATGAATTTACAGTAATTAAGTATACTTCCAAATGAGAAATGAGGAATTGACATTTAGTTACACACCACCTTGGGATCTGCATGAAGAGGAAGTGAAAGTAAGGAAATTTTATGCTCTGTCATGTTTTTTTCCTGAGCCCCTTCAGAGAGACCTGCCAAAAGAAAGAATGGCTGGTCCTGGTGTAGGTGATGGTACTGGAGGGTAAAGACTAAGTGCAGTGGGCTAGTAGAAATTATTTTATTACTACTGATATTCAAATGTGTACCTATGCATGTGCAAATAATGAGATTATCACATTCATCTTTACTCAGCTCTATCTGATTAACACTTGACTTATAAGAAGCCAAATGCTAGTACAGAATGTGATCTATGAAACATGCTTATATCCAGGATTTCCTCTGGAATACACAATGTTGGGTGGCTTTCCCTTTCATACACTAAGTTTGCATGCAAGGAGAGGCCTATGTGACATGGTAGGAATCCTAACACTTGGAATTCTTTCAAATTATTGGTTCAAACCAGTATTTCCACAACCTGTTACATTTTTTGTAACTCAGGCTCATTTGTTCTCGCTAAGGAGAGACAGAGGCTCCTGACTCTGGAACATCAAAGGAGAGCTGGTAATGAGATAGTGGCCAGCAGAGCTGTAACTGGTTGCTTCAAAGTGAGGGCAGCAATAATGGTGAGGCATAATGACTGACTGGTGGCCATCCTGAAATGCAGTCAGTCCTCAGGAGGCTGGTAGGATGTACCCCAAACAGCTGGACCCACAGGCACCCACTGGGGCTCTCTGTTCAGGGGAGACAGGCTGAGTCATGAGTTTGTTTTGGATTACCTGGTACCATGTTCCCTGCTGCCCTATAATCATCGTGGTGCAGAGCTCAACCAGCAGTGTCTGTCACACTGTGGGAGTTTGAATTTTGCTGCAGAGTTTGGGTCAGGGTGAGGGGACACTGAGGACTGCCTTGGCAGAAGTCCAACCAGCAAAGCAGGCAGCCCCTGAAGCAAAAATTGAATGAAAGAAGGCAAGAGTAGCTGCAGAAATTAATGAAAATTCAGCTTGGCATTTACTCCAAAAGCATAGAAGCCATAGCCTTAGCAGGTGGCTGTTTCCTTCCAGGATATGAGCCCTACACAAGATGCTGCATTCTGCAAAGTTTTAACTAGTTCCAACCAATAGTATGGCTGCTTTAGAGCTGGTGGGAAAAGAAAGAGCAGGTGGGCCAGTGGATAATAAGAGTTTCTGAATTTTTTTTTTAAGGACATTTGCTCTTTATTTAGCAATAGTTTGCCAGATCACACTTTGGAAAACAACTTACATTTCATTTTCGCAGGTGTGCAGTATCTTACATCATATAAGGTGGTGTAAGATCTCTGGATTCCCAAAGCTTGTCCATCTGGATCTGTTTGGTGTATTAACTGAAATGCTTTTAACTGTAGTACTGGGGGGAGGGGGGGAATTAAAAACACTGTTTCTCTTAGGAAAAAAGTATGGACCAATAATCATCATCAGTCAAAGTTTCGAATTTCACTTTCTCTGAATAAACACAGAAAAGGTTCTGTGAAGGCAGCTAATCAGACACTGATTCATCCATACATTCACAGGTTCCTTTTTCTTCTCCTGAGCATCACTGATTAAAAGAGAAGAGATTATCAGTATAATACAGATATGATGGATTGGAGGTGTCAGAATGAGGTTCTTTGAAAACTCATTATTTCTTTTGATCTGTTTAAGAGCATTCTGCAAGAAGCACTGCTTTTTTTTCTTCTTTTTTTTCCCCTTTTTTAAAAATGAAAATAGCACATCCATTGCTCAAGTAGTAATCCAAATAACTGTGATGAAAATTGTGGATGCAGATTTTCTTTATTAGGATCAATTCAGGAGTCTTGGTTAAAGCATTTGTGATGCACTGACTTCCATAAGGTTCTCAAATATGTTTTTTCTGTTAGCAATGGCAGCAATATTCAGAATCGTTTCATTGGATCTGTCAATGGCAGCAAAGGCAACTGTTCTGGACACAGAGAAAACTTTTAATGTGCAAATTATCAGTTATAATAATGAGAACTGCCACTCAGTTGTTCAGCCCAGTCTCTTTTACCCTTTTTAAATATATCCACAACAGTCTACATTTCCTATTTGGTTTAGTTGCTTCTGGATGAGCTGAGCAACACTGAAAATGCCGAAATCTGTCGTTGTATTTTCCATAGACTGAACTTTCCAAAGAAGCACTCAGTTCACAGCAAGCTTAATAACAGTTGGCCCAAATCCTTCAGATTTCTTGAAAGGGAAGCTGAGATAGCTGGGCATGTTAGTCCTCCTCCACTCTCAGATTTGTTTTCTAACAAGTTGCTGAATTGCTTCAGGGACTCACTGTGGTGCTTTTGAGCATGGGGCTGTGCAATTCAGAGGGCAAAGAATTGTCAACAGAACCCTAGAAATCACACGTGGTTTGGAAAAAAATCTTTGGCTCTGATAAACAAAAAGAGAGATCTTTATCTCAAATCACATATTTGAAAGGCCACAGTATCATGACCAGATTATTCACCAGAAATAATGAAGTAAGATTATATATAACCTTGAGAGAAAGTAGAAACAGCAACATGTTATGTAGCAGCCTGCCACTGATGCTAGAAAGAGTTGTATTGCTATCCAATAACCCCAGGGCTGAATTCAGGCATGATGTGTAAGGCCATGTTGGGTTAACCTGCATTAAACACCTGACAGCTCGTCTTTCTTACTCTCTGGAAACACTTGTATAACTTGTCAAGCCAGTGAAGCCACACTGAATTGAGCAAACTAGTTGAAACCAAATATGCAGAGAAACATATTTGTCATTACACTTAAGCTGACAGCTGTAGCAGTTTTCTTTGAGCAGACACACACAGCTTGATGAAAAAGAGAGAAGCTTGTGTGCATTTCTAATTGCAGAGTTCTATTGCAAAGGCCATTGAAAATGGGCCTCAGATTTTAAGAAGTATTAGGAAACAATCAAAACCAGGTGGTTTGTTTGGATTTAATATTCATGAATCATTAGCAATTTCTAACAGAATTAGGGATTAAGCATTTTGGAATTTTCAAGAGGAAGCAGAAACTATTGTAAGATTCTTAGTAGGATATAACTAGCATGATAAAAAATGGGCCACTACAAATAGTATAGGAAAAAATCATTTCAATCAGTTGCAACAGTAGAAGGACATCTTCATTTTCACTATAATTTAACTGATCATTGTGACTCTGACAGCAGTATTAAAGGTCACTTACTGGATTAAAAGAGTTATTCTGATTTTCTTGTATGATTTCACACTGAAAGTTCACACCATTAAACACTTTACAAATGGGTAACTACCTATATAGGCACCTTCAAGTTCACATGAGGCAAATCAAATTTATTAGCATATGGCAAAGAAGTACTGAACTAAGCCATATGACTTTGCACTTGCTCTTCTGAAAGTCACCCTGGACTATCACCGAGGCTCAGATGATTCATGTTGACTGGCTATTCAGCAGTAACTTGTTAATGTGTAAACTGTGACGTTAAAATATTTTCCTGAAAATGTTTTTTATGTAGACATTATTGAAAACATAATGAAGATCCATACTTACTCTGTCATCAGAAACTATTTTTAAAGTATAACTTTGATTATAATTAAAACACAGGTATATAAAATCTCTTTGATAATCAATAAATATTTTTCTTTTATCCATACTTGAATATGTATGGTCTCAGTTTCCTTTAAACTATAGCTACCATGGAGATCTTTTACTCCTCAGAACTTACTAGAGATTCCACCAATATATTTTCAGACATTTATCTTGTTTCTCTTCACCTCTAAATTCACCCAGAGATTTAGCGTAATTTCTGTTCTCTCACTCCTTGCTAAAGCTGCGCCATTCTGACTTCCAGTACAGTGACACTGCCATTCCACCCTTTTAGTAAGATTTTTATTCAGTTGTCTTGCAGAAACAGCCTTGTTTTGACAATGTCACTGCAGGTAATGCACTTGCAAAGTCATTTTCTTTTGTAGCTTTTATAGCAGTCTGCTGTTTCCTCTCCCTATTACTAACTCTCCACTTCTCCTTCAGGGGGTATGCATCATTCTCTCTTTGTTGCAGAGTGCACTCCCAGTATAGCCTCTCTGGGGAAAACCAACCTATGTTACATTTTCACCTTCCACTTTTCTGCTGATGGATGAAAGCCTACCTTTCCAATCAGTATCCTGACTTGTCATCTCAACATTCCCTCTACTTGTCTGCTCTAACACAAAATTTAGCAAGACAAAACTGAGCTCCCAGCTCAGACACCAAGGATGGATATATTTTTTCCCCATTGTGAAATATCTTGGAAGATACTGGACTCACTCCATTCAGCCAGTGACAGCTTTTGGGCTGAAGCTTCAGCACTGCAATGGAAATCTGAGAGGATGCCTTGTGTGTTGTGGGATCCTGGGCTGAGCTACACACCTGCTCTTCCCCCACAAAGGTGTCAGAGATGACAGAGCTGATGTTTCTCAGTTCATAGGAGCTGTATCCCAGCTAGAGAAAAATGTGCAGTAACATCAACTTGGAGAAAAATCACCATTTTCTGTACAGCAATCAGAAGATTTTTATCTTCTGCAGTGTTGATTGGAGTAATAGTTTGATCCTCACTTCTCCTTCACATACAGATTACTCCCTCAGTTCCCAGCGTTACTTAATTCTCTTCTTTAGCATCTTCACACCACAATCTCTAGAGTCACATATTCAGGCTTACTGTGAAAATTTATGGGTACTGTATTTGTGAATTTAAGCCTCTGAATGACTTTGTGTTTTGGCTAACCCTGCTGTCCTGTGGGCATGACACGTCCTCCTTGACACATCTCTGTGCCCATCCTCTCATCTCTTGCCTTCTGGACAACTGTACCATCCATTCTCTCCAAACTCATATTGTTTAACAGGAACACAGACTATTGGTATCTTTTTTTTTGTTTTTCCCCCTTTCTTTTTTTCCCAGATGTTTGGGGTTTTTTTGTTTTACCCGTCAAAGACTGGTTGGATATGAGGGAAGCAGAATACAACCCAAAGAAGCAGGTGTAGAATCAGAGACTAAGGGAGAATGCATATGTTGAGTAAGAAAGTCTTTTTATTATATAATCAATTTTCATACTCAATCTCATTTTAATATATTTAATACTAAATTTGCAAGTCATTACCAGAGGTTATGATGATTGGTTCAGGTCTGTCATGTTTGTACTACAAACTGGCAGTGACTGACAGTAGAATAAGTCCATAAAAATAAATCAATTTTTTTTTCAGTTATTGTTATAGTGTTATTTTATGTGTTTTCTCTTGTAAAATTGGTGAATTAAAGTTTAAAAAAAAAACCACTGAAAACACTTTTTCCCCATAAATGCAAAACTAATGTAGTTTGTAATGAATTGAATAATGCCGAATTAAAAGAAAGAAGAAAGACAACACTAAAAACAAGCTACAAATAAATAGATCATTATTACAGCATATTCATCCAACATTATCTTTACACAACCTGTCAGCTTTCAGTTTGATGCTCCTTCCAGATGTTTCAAGCTCACAGAACATAAAACTTCTGTAAAACCTAAATTACGACAGCAATATGTGACATAATAGCTTTGGTAAATTATTTCTTGTTCACAGGATGGCTTCTGGAATCGTGAGGATTAGTCCTTCACATTGAACATCAAAGAGTCTGGCACAGACAGAGAAGATAAACTCTGACCCCTGTGAGCTTGCTCACGTCACTTCTACCTATTTAAATTCCAGTTAGGTTGGTCAGAAGCAACAGAGAAAAGCTTTAAATTGCATTATTAACAATAGGTTAAATCTTAGACTGCTGATTAAATCAATTTCTCTCAGATAAAATCATAATAGGCCTTGGCTGTATTTGTCTGACAGGAAACATGTCATTGGTGATGCTTTGTGTTGCCTTTAATGAGTGTGATTGTCATCTTCCAGCAGGGAGAGTACAAAAGGCACCTGCAGGTCTGGGTGAATGGAATCACTTATTGATCAAGTTGTCAGGCCTGTCAGGCATTTAGGAACAGCTGAATGAGTACATAAAATCAATGTGATCTTGTATTTATATGGAGGCTCCCCAGGTCAGTCAGCTGATTGAAAATTTTGGCTAAATTAGCTACATATAAAATATAATCTTCAAAATTGCCTAACTCACAACATTCATGCTTAAAAACAATCAAGTTGTTCAATAGTATTCTGATTTTTTGAGGATACTTAGATTTCTTATAAATAATTTTGGCCAGCTTTGCCTTGGGGTAGAACAGCAGCCCACTCAATTATTTTTTTTTTATCTCTACCTGAAAATTGTTTTAATATTGTTATTTTTTAAAAATTTAGCTCCTTTTCCCCATTTTCTGAGAGTCAGCTCCATTTTAGCACTGATCTTTGCTGCTGTGCAGCCATGCTATCAAGTTGAGGCTGTTCTAGAAAAGACCATAAATAGACAGGTAAAGAATTGCCTCTTCTTCCCTAAGGAAACTGCACACTTGCATATGGGCTCTTCATGGTGCAAATAACCTCCCTGGGGCTGGAGCAAAAAGGGAGGGAGAGCAATTCCAGTGGGCAGGTGTAGCAGGAAGAACCCTCCACTACCTCCAACTCAGCCTGCTTTGGCAGCCAAGGTGGATTTTACTGAGTCTGCAAAAGGATTGAGAGTTACTGGGAATGGAGTTTAAAACATCAAAGTAGCAGTCCCATCTCACAACCTTCTTTACAACAGATAATCAACATGGTCATTTTAGTCTGTGATGCAATGCATTTCCATTTCCAGTCTTTTGTTAGCTGCTATCTTTTCTGCTTTCCTGCTGTCACTCCACACCCACATTTTATAATTTGGTCTCTGTATTTCCATTCACATCCTACGCTTCCCTCACTTCATTACTCTCCCCAGGGAGCCACTTTCTCCATGCTATCTTCCACATCTGTCTTCTTTCTTCATTTGTTTGTCTTATTTGCTGTCCCTAAAATTACAGAGAAATAAAATTAACTCAAGACTAAAAAATGGCTTCTTCAATTTAAATGTTTTGTCTCTGCTGTTTTTGATACGTGACATTTTGTTCTTTGCTGATGGATAGAATTCATGCTTGGACATGAAATGTTTTATGAAGTTTGAAAGGCACAATTTATTTTTTTTTAATTGAATCTTCTTCAATTTTTTATCACTGCGTCAGTCATCCCTGCAATTTTCCCATATAAACTTGCCTTTGGCATCAGATTAGTTCTCAGTTTCTTTCAGTAGGAGTTAACCAGCTAAAACCTTGTCTATTTTGTAGCTGTAATATCACAAGCATCACAATGAGCAAGTTCATTATAAGGGAAAGTAATAACAAAACTTTAACCTCCATTCACATGTCAGAAAGAACAAGAATACTACTGGAGGAAATCTTTTTCCAGCCCACAAGTTGCTTACAAAGTCCCTCCCCAGAAGTCTCCTAGATCAAACTTTTTTATTCCCATCTGTGAACAATTAAGGAGATCTTCAAGTTTTCACACACTGTAGAACCAGAACTCCTCAGAGTCTGCCCTGTTTCACACAAGGACATGGCTTCTTCTCTTCAGGGAGATTCAGGGAGAAATCTCAATGGATATGAGACTGAATTTGTCCCAATTCTTAGATGTCTGAATTTTAGAAGATAACACAGTATTTAAAAGCATGATGTATGACTGCAGATATCATTGTAAATGTTTGAAACTTAGACTGGGTTGATAGGAATGCATCTGTGGTGGATTTAAACTTTTCAATTTTTGAGAGTTCAAAAAATATTTTTGGTGATGAAGAGGCTGTAACTGTTGAGTTCTTATCTGAGGATTAATGAGAAATCTGAATTAAATCTCTTAGCTACATGTCTTTATTGTAACAGGCACATGAATGTACAGCAGAAGGAGTTGCTGAGGGGGGAAGAGAAAAGATGCTTACATGAATTTATGGGTGACAGTTTAGATTCAGTATGTGTCAAGTCACTTTATTCCACATTTACTAGAAAAAGTAATAGAGATTCAGCTGAATCTTGCACAAGCAGCATATTTCACCTTAATCAGCGAGAATTTTTCTTCTTTGGTAAAAGTACTAATGAGATTTTGGATTTCAGGCTTTCTTGGCCATATAAAAATTGGTACCTAGCTGCAGATACATAAAGAGGTTCCTGATGGAATGTGTGCTGTCTAATGTTAGCACAAAGAAAAACACTTGTCATCTGTATCATTGGTTTGCTGAAGTACAGCATGAGTGCTTTTCTTCCTTCCTTGATCTTCCCTACCCAGTGCTGCCATACCTTTAATATCCTCTTTCACTGTATCTTCTGACTTACACATAAGATTTTTTTGATAGCTTCTGTGATTTCTTACCTGCAATGAGGCTTGTCTAATCTTATTGTTTTGATGCTGAATGTATACATAAATCCTAAGCAAAAGCATCTAAAACTAAGGGAGAGGGACAGTGAGGGGGGGGTGGGGATAGTTTAGATCCAGATATATTATGACTTTTCAGTTTATTTTATCTTTGTTAGTGCCTCAGAAAACCAAGCAGCAGGAGTTTTTCACAAGCAGAAAGCTCTTGCCTCCAAATCTGCTCTGCATTTACACTCAGTTCTTTCCCTTCCCTCTCCCTCAGCCTACCTTTAAACTCAGCATTTCTGCTCACCAGGGTTTTTTTCAGTGGTTCCAGTAAATGCTGGGACCACAAAAGGAGCACAGCAGCCCTCTCTGCCCCAGCTGTGCAGTCTGGCAAGGCAGCAGAGATGGAGAGAGGAGCACCGTGCTGCAAGCTGCTCTTACTGGGCTCTTGCTAATGCCTCTCTCTCCTGAGGAAGAGAACTGCAACTTGAGGAATGGCTGGGCTCTTTATTGCCTCTCAGTAGGCATCTGTAAATCAAACTCAGTAGGCATCTTTTCCATTTTCATATGACCCAACAGCTGGATCTGTTAATAGCCCGAAGCAGTCCTAATCCTCTTTAAGTGACTGAATAAAATTGGGGAAATACTTTAATTTTTGGGTGCTATAAATAGACTGTAATTACCAGATACACAGATTAGGAACCTGTGCCCTGAAAGACTGCTAGCAAATCCTTTTTTTAACAAGTTGAGGCTTTCATACTAACACTGGGATCCTGTTTGTTATGACTTTGAAACTGTGGTGTTAAAAAGCTTTAGCTACCAAATGCTTTGTGAGCTATTTTGAATTTATTATAATTATTCCTCTAAGATTCCAGTAGTTATGTACAGGAATGAGAATTCATAACTTAACAGGATGTGATATACCATTGGATATTTTAATAATTCTGATTATAATGACAGTTTAAAACTCAGTGGAAAAACAGACTTTAGTAGGCGCTATCACACAGATTGCAAGTTCCTAAATATTTTAAAATGTATGAGTTGTGAAATGATCCAAGGAACTTTGAAACCACATCAATTATTTTGCATCTGGCATTGCACACCACCTGCATAATGAGAGAGCAGAGGGTTTGATGATTTTTGAAACTTGTTTCAGTGAATAGTCACATAAGCACATTGTTTTGTTCACCAGACAATTGGAAAGTTATCCCTGTCCCAGAATTCCAAAATTATTTCTATTGAATCTTGGCTTATATTTGGCTTTGCTTGTTTGCTTTGTCACTTTGCTATATTTTGATATAAAAAAAAAAAAACTGAGTATTTTTTCTAAAGAGCAACTTAAATTATATACAGCTAAATCCTTCTTTGTACATGCAGTTGGGCTGCCCCAGGGGATTTGAAAGCAGAATGTCATATATGCTGTCTGAAAGGGCACATTTTAATATGTGCAGTTTCTTTGTTTATCAGGTTTCAAAAAGACAGTAGCCAGAGTTAATTAATGCAAACCTTTGGCTCTTTTGTCACTCTTCAAATAGTTTTATTTTCATAAAAGCAGTGTTTCAGTGTTTCTAAAAATCTAACCCAGTATAGATGTGTTTAAGGGGAAAAAAATAAAAAATAAAGGGCCAGACCTGGCATAGTGAAGTTAATATTCCTATTGACAAATGCTCATTCACACAGCACAAATAAAACAAGTTCTTAACAGCAGAGTATCAAAATTCTGCATTACTGTATATCCTTGAACATAGCTTAGAGAAGCTTCGTGTGTAACTTCATAATTCAAAAGTCAACAAAAATAATGCAAAGGCTATTTCAAGTAAATTCATTACACTCTTGATATGCTCTGCTCAGTACTTTTTGGGGCCATTTATACCACTGTGAGGCAGCTGTTACAATATAAAATCTTAGAGTTTTAACACCTGTGTAAAGGTGCAATAACCCTTGTGCCAGTGTAAGTGTTATGTGCAGGCCAGAGACACTTGATCCTCAGCTTGTGAAGCACAATCTCCACCTGCCTCAAGGCAGATGGGTGTCCACAGATGAGCCAACAGGAGACAATGGCTGAAAAGAAGGACAGTGCTGCAATTGCTTCTTACATGGCAATTGCAGCACTGTCCTTCTGCAGGTCTGCTAGATCTACAATTGCCTGCCCTGAGGTCCTTTGTCTTTGGTATTTTCCCAGAATATTTGTGCTCCTAAAATCTTTAAAATATTAATTTGTGTTACTGCAACATTACAGGAGGCAATAAACTTAACTTCCTCTGGCATCAGCTTCTGAAAAAACTTTTGCTCTCCAATCACTATTTCAGTGAAGGTGTACATGCAAATGTGAATTTTTACAAGGAGGTAAAAGTCAACTCACAGAATCACATGAATTTGAAGGGTTCTCCAGAAGTCATCCACTGCAAACTTTGCCCTAAACAAGTCCAGTAAGATCAGGTTACCCACTCCAATATTGAGGCTCTCCAAGGATGGAGTTTGTGCAACCCATTTAGGCAAGTTGCTCTGGTACTTGACCACCTCCCTATTCTTATATTGCATCAGAATTTCCTACATTCCATCTTTCTCACTGCCCTTCATCTCTCCCTGATGTATCTCCATCTCCTTTATGTTCTCTTAAAAGAAGATCAGCAAGAACCCCATTTTATCATCTCTTCATGGACTGACAGACCCCATTCCCTCGGCCTCTCCCCATGCACTCTGTGCTCCAGCCCCTGCCCAGCTTGCTGCTCTTTGCTGGGCTCCTCTCACTGCAGAAACATCTGCCTGAATCAGGGAGCCCCAGACTGGACACAGCACTCAGATTTGATATCCCCAGTGCCAAACAGAGGGGAAGGCTCCCTTCCCTGGAGCTGCACCCTTGCTAATGCAGCACATGGTGGGTCACCTTTGATGCAAGGGCTCACTGCAATCATGCTCAGTTTGTTGTATACAAGGATGTCCAGGACTTCTTCAGAACCGCTTTTCAGCCAGTCTGCCCCCAGCATGAGTTGTCCTTCCTGTTCCTTGCCCTGTGCAGAATCTGACATTTGTCTATGCTGATTTTCATGAGGTTTCTGTCTGCTCATCTCTCAAAGGGAAGGATCTCTTTAAATGGCAACCTGGTACTCTACCACATCCACCAGTCCCCATGGTTGGTTAGCATCCAAAAACTTGCTGAAAATCTACTTTGATATGGGAGAATAATTTACAGAAGAAATCATCTGCAAGGGAGAGAGAGGCACAGTGCTTTGAGAGGCACATCTCCTCAACCTGGACTGAACTCTAGCTGCCCTTGAAGTGAATGTCAAAGCTGAATTACAAGACACCTATTAAGGCTTATGAGTGTCCAAGGAGACTCTCACTTGATGCACAAGAAATGTTCTGCTGTAGCAACTCTGACAGATAAAGGCAGTGGGATGTATTTCCAAAACCCATTCTCCAGTTTTTTCTGTTCTTATATAAAAGCAATATATGAATTTGTTGGTAGGAATCACTCTTCTGGCTCACTAATATCTGTTAATTTTCCAAATAGAAAGAGATTCTTTTTCCCTGGCCAACTCTCCCTTTTTTTTCCCCCTGCCACTGTAAAGTAGGTAGAGTACAATAACTGTAATTGTATGAAGTGAATGAGAAGTTAAACAAAGTGTTCTGTATTTTTAGAAAGAGATCTACTTTGGATTTTCTTTATTCATCAGGAAGAATCCTTTCTCCATCAAAACAAAAAAGGTTGCCTACATTTTCCCACTCAAAATTAATCTTTCCAGCCAACTTATAAACACTGAAAACAAGGTGGTAAGAGAAATACTCACTGACCTTTAATGGGAAGCAGAAAAAATGGCTTATCTCTCATAATCAAAAAAGATTTAAAAGTTCCTCAGATGCATATGCAAGTGATTTATTTTTGATATGTACTAATGAGACATGAATTGAATAAATTTAAATTCATTGGAGTGACTGTTGATAACAGAATTTTTGTTTTAATTATCACCTACAAAGCAATTTGGTTAACATCTGATGCTAGCCAGTGTTTTGAGTAAGTAAATAAGTCACATCTTCTGAAAGATGTAGATTCCCTAATAACTTTTTCTTGTTACTGCACTTGCTTTTTTCACTTTAATGTGAGGTCTTTTGATGACCTTAGTTTCTTCACAGTGTTATAGTTTTTTCATTGGTTTAAGAAAAGAATCAACATTTTTATTGAGAAGAAATGAAAAATCAGTGAAGTGAACCCTTTGAGTTCAAGATACATGAGTCAGATAAAATAGAGGAACTTCTCCAGGAATAGGGGTTTAGTTTTGGGGGTTTTGAATAGGATTCATCTCTATTCTGAAAGACAGTTTGTGTAGATTAACAGATCTGTGCTATTCTCAACAGAGTTTTGGTGATTTATGTCAAACGAAACAACTCTTGCACTGTGGAAACTGATAGACTGAAATCACAGCAATAATTGTCATCTGGCTGGCTCTGGAAAGAGATTTCAGATGAGATATGTTAGAAAGGGTCTGAAAGGGTTTCGCCTCTAAGCTGTCTTTACTTGTTGACGCTTTCTTCTCTCCCCAGTCCAACACACCTCTTTTCATAATCAACAGAGACAACTATGACACAAAACAGAAATATTTCAGAGGGGGATTCATCAGGTTTAGATACATAATTTAGGATATAATTATTTTCACCCTAAAAATGCCTCTTAGAACTAGATACTCTTTAAGGTCTATTCCAACTCAAATAATTCAAATAACAATTTTATGGTTCTATTATATGATATAATATACCCAAATAACTGTAAAATGAATTTAGATTATTAGGTTCCACATAGATTTATGTAATCCATCTGTGCTTATTCTGGTAATTTTCAAATTTTGCTTTAGGTGCCTCTAACTTATTTGCAGAATAAAGTTAGGCCAATTATACTCAACTGAATGTTGGTTATGGAATGTTTCAGTGCTATTTCAATCCATCAAAATAGTGCTAGATACCCATTGTGATGTCCTGGTGCATAATAGAAGGTGAATTAACACCTAACTTTCTGAGATGCTCTTGAAAGAACTATGACATGTCTGCAATATCATATATTAACAAAAAACATATTTGAAAATGGACTCGTAAGTTTCTCATTTTTTTGAAAATAAAATGTCTGATATGAATTTTTATTCTAAGTGCTCATATTTCCTTTTCATTCAAATACTTTCAATAATATCTACCACTAAAGTACAGTAAAAAAAACATAAAGACAGTGGCTGTCAATAGTTAGGTACATAAACCCATGGTTTCTGGCAGCTAACTACAGAATGAAATAGGATAACAAAATAGCCTTCCTTACTTTCAACCACTTTCACAGCCCAGTATGAAGGGTAGGAGATGTGTGCAGTGTCAACAACTCTGTAACATGATAGAGGAGTCCAGCACTCAGTGTTAGATCTGGCATTCACTTAGTGTTCAAAATTAAATATAACTCATTTCCTGTCATTGACTTGTCATTAACATCAATAATTTCAATAATAACTTCTGGTAAGTCTTAATTCAGCATTTATTAAAACAAATGTATTAAGCTGATGTTTTGAGATATCATGCTGAGACAGATCTGATTTCTGCAAAATCCTTTAAACTAGTAAAACTATTATATACAATTATTAAATACAATCATTATAATAGAGGCTGACCCTCTTGGCTGTCTAAGACTCTTGAGAATGACCTACTACAAAATAATTTTAAATTGTATGCCCTCATCTTTCAAAACAGACAGGGATGATTTTCTGTTTCCTAAGTTAATTTTTTTTTTCTTAACTCTGTTATGAGCATTCAGAGAAATGTTTCTTATGTAGGGCTGTTCATTTATCTCAGGTGTGTGTGGGGAGATGACATGTGACTTTCAAATGTGAATTACTTTGCACCCTGAAATGAATTTTCAATGTTAAGTACATTAGACTATTTTAAAAATTCCTTTATTTAAATTGTTTTCATATAGGAAAAATATATATAGCCAGGTTGGTATCTGCAATATTCTGCAATTCAGAGTAGCAATGGTTTTTTACAAGAAATATAAGAGGCTATTTCTTGGTTGAGAAGATAAGCAGAAGAAGTGTTAAAAAAGGCAGAACTACTGGTATGATTTCTGGCAGCAGGAGCAATTTGCTGTGATTGCAGACTCTGCAGTCATTTCAAAGCCAGGCCAAATTTCTGCTTTATACTGAATGAATACAAGGAGCTCCTTACCTTGATCCTTCCTAGACTTTCCTATTCTTTTGGCTTAGAAAATTTTCCAGACAGCTGGTTTTCGAATTGTGAAGAAAAAAGGCAATGAAATTAGGAAAGGCAAAAGAAAAAAACAAAATAGCTACTGCAGTATATTGGCAATTTTTCCTGCCTATTGCTCTCTCTTCCCATTCCTCTTTTCACAGCTCTGCCTGTCTTTGCTGGAAGTGTCACTCATAAGCTCTGAACTTGTTTGAACTCTGATGAAAACTTGCCATCTTCTGAAGCATTTTCTCTGGACAGGTCTCCCACTAAGAGCAGAGCCACTTGAGCCTGGTGAGTGGGGCTCTTAACATGGCCTAATGAAAAGCCATCGAAGCTCAGAATAGACTTTGCCTCCTGCGTCATCATGGTAATTGGGCTGTGGCACTCATCACGCTGCAGATCTCTCAGTACAGTGCAAATGTGATTGCTGAAAGCTTTTGAATCAGAAATACTTTGAGTTGCTTGGAAATACTTGGTCTTATAATTCCTATGCTCTGGGGGATTTGAAAAAGAGGTTTGATCTCACTCCACTAAAGAAAGAAAGAAAGAAAGACATTCTCCCCTTTATTGAAACCTGTGGAAGAAAAATATCTCATGGCCTTTTATTATTTTAGTGTCTTATATTGTGTAAGAGTAAAAGAGTCTTTAATTTCTTTTTCTTTTAAATGAGATCATCAGTTGCAACTTCAGACTATCAAATAGTAGAATTTATGATTAAGTACAGAGGCAGCTCTACCAAGTCAACTTTAAGTACACTATATACATTATTTACCCTGCATGTGTAGATATACTTCAGTGGGAGTTTGTCTTTTTAATTTAAGACAAAATAAATAGCTAAGTTTTTAAGAAAATTATTAGGGCCAGATATGTTTTTTCTATCAGAAGTTTAAGAATAAATATAAGATTTATTGTAATGAAGAAAATAAGAAGCATTAAAAATTACTTAACATATACTGTTAATGGGTTGTCCAGAGAATTGAAAACCGGTCTCCTAGAAAAATGTCTTGAACATTTTTCTGACTTATTTTTGGTATGGTCTCTCTCCCTTTTACTCTGCTCTCTCCCTTTTCCCTTCTTCCCCTCCCTTTCTTCTTTGCTTGGCCATACTGGATTCAAGAATAAAATTCTTTTGAATCTAACATGCATTGAAAGTTCAAATTTTTATTCATAGCCATCCTCTAATTATAAATGTTGTATCAAAAGTATAATAATTATCTTTTAAATATGATAAAGCCATAATCTTGCTATGATTTTATTCATCTTAAAAGGAAGAGTTAAGCAATTGGAAACAGAAACTACCCATTATCATTAACACCATCATATGGTTGTATTTCTTATCCTAGGTTCTAACAACTTCCACTGCTTTCCTGAATTAACCACAGGTCATCTTTTTGCTTAACCACAAAATTGTTTCTCTGGTCTCATATGGGTATTTCAAGTCTTGCTCAACTATGACTTAGACAAGTCCTCGCTGAAGCAAGCAGCTGGAGCAGTTTGATATTTTACTTCTCACGAACCAGAGAATAACACCTCATCAACTTTGGCAGGAGAAAAGAAGTATGAACCTTCCTTATGTGTTTTAGCATGAAGCCTAGAACTGAGCTTCAGCTACAGTCCTTTGACCTTTTGTTTTACTGGTCTTTACCCTGAAGCAGCTTAAGTGTGTTCAGACTCTGCAACCTAGAGCCAGAGGCAGGGGTCTGTGGGGAAAATCCTTTAAATTGCTAGAGCCGTTTGTGAAGCAAAGGTGTGCCTAATGCCTAACCAGGGCACACATCCCTGCACTCATGCAAATTTTAGACAGTCTAAATTGTCTTCTTTTCCTTTCCTCTCCCCTGTCCTCTTTTAACATAGAAGAGAAGCTTGCATTCAGCCCTTTGTGCTTGGCCTCACGGGAAACAAAATGGCCATGAAATTTTGTAATTCTCTGCCATGGTCCATAGATGTGGTGGAAACTGTTCATACCTTCTCCTAACATCCTTCCAAAGCCATAGAGCAAACAGGGGCACACAGTGAAGATTCTGTGCGTCAGTCACAGAATCCAGCTTTAATAACTGTAAAGCTTTCCATGCATAAGTGCTGCCAAACAGAGTAAAATATTAATGTGTGTTCCTGTGAATAATCCAGAAATGTCATCCTGTAACCTAAGAAAGTGGATTCTGTAGTTTCCTGGCCTTGTGTATCACCAGAACTGTTGCTGTACTACACAGAACGAAGTGCTGCTTTGTGGTCTCTAACCCCAGGTTTTCTGTCTCACAGCACAAACCTTTACCATGCAGTTTGCATGGCTATGTAAAATACTGCTGTGATGAAATGCCCCTTATTACACAGATCTCACTAAGAAATATGATCTCCAAAAAATAGCCAAAGTATATTGTCTAGGATTTCTGAAGTCAAAAGGTTTTCTGAGATGTGTTTAGTGCTACCACTTTCAGCTCAAAACTGCAAAATCAGATTTTTTCAAAGTCTTCCTGAGATAATTTAGAAGCACTTTATTTCAAAAAGTGGTGTTACCCAGCTTCAGAGCACAAGTTTCCTTTCAGGTGACTAGGGTTGAAAGACACAGTCACAGGCTACTCTTGGTGGTGTTGTCTCAGTCAAAGCACAGCTGTCCTGCTTGAAGCCAGTACCAAAGAGATCAAAACTACCCTTCATTTTAGGTGGTGGAGCCAGTGTGGGAGCTAAAGCTTCTCCTTGTCTCAATGTAATAATGAAACAAAGGCTTTTGGTTATTGCAGCTTTCATGTATGTGGAATGCAGCATCACCTGTTACACCACATACTGCCACATCAGAAAGAGTATGTCACCATACTGTCACCATGACTATTCACAGTCTTTTAAGTAAAAATCCATATTGAAAGTTCTCTGTTTCTTTAGCAAAGGTGTAATGACTCTGACTTGTCGAAATGTTCCTCTGCCTCTGAATTAACAACCAGCATCCTGAGAAAAAAAGCTGCTCTCCTGGAGTGCAAGTGAGAGGATTGTGATCATATTTCCTCCCTGAGAACATTTAATGGTGGGTGAAAAAGAAAGGGAGAGAAAGCAGAGAGAAGACTTTAGACTTCCCTTCCCTTCCCTTCCCTTCCCTTCCCTTCCCTTCCCTTCCCTTCCCTTCCCTTCCCTTCCCTTCCCTTCCCTTCCCTTCCCTTCCCTTCCCTTCCCTTCCCTTCCCTTCCCTTCCCTTCCCTTCCCTTCCCTTCCCTTCCCTTCCCTTCCCTTCCCTTCCCTTCCCTTCCCTTCCCTTCCCTTCCCTTCCCTTCCCTTCCCTTCCCTTCCCTTCCCTTCCCTTCCCTTCCCTTCCCTTCCCTTCCCTTTTTTTCTTCTCTTTTCCTTTGCGGATCCCGCAGGTTTGCAGTGCCTATAAAGAGCAAGGGACATTTTGAAGCTGCTTGGTTTGCAAAGCAGCTGCCATCATACCTCTTCTTCCTTGTGCAAGAAAACAAATTTTCTATTTCTTTATTGGTGTTGTTCCCATGACTGCACGAGGATTCTCTGCAGAAGAGAGGAAGGAAGGTCTGTAGCTAACGCTGATCAGGAATTTTCCAAAAGAACTTGGAAGTCTTTCTCTGTTAATCAACAAAAGGCCAACGGAAATTAGAGGGTTCCAAAATCTGCCTCATTTCCTGCCAGCTCACCTTCCTTGCTGTTCATCATTTACGTGTCTGGCTGTCAGGGAACCAAGTGTTTGGTAGCTCTGTCTGTCCAACATAAGGGCTTTTAGATCTGGACAAGTCTAGTGCAAGAAATAACTCCAGTTCTCCTAAAAATTAATTGTTGGGTTTTTTTTAACTAGACTGTCTTGGTTTTTTTTCAGGATTTTAAGTTCGCTTACAGTTAAACTGTAGTCTCATCTGAAAATTTACAATTACTTCAAGATTTAAAATAAACCCCTACTTTTACTACCTTTTCCCCCCAAATACTCCCTGTTACTACACACCAAAAAAAAATTTTAAAAGAAAGATAGCATTTATCTTTTCTTTTTTACATGCTCCTCAGTGCCAGAGAAAGCAATTGGAACCCTCTTCCACCCTCAGATTCTCAGCAGGTAGTTTTACCAAGCACATCCATGTGCTGTGCCCACGATGTGCATTCTAAGTATGTTTAGAATTTTGTTAATAGGAACTCATATAAAGCAATTGCATTCCTGTGTTTTTTTAGCTATGGGAAAATGGGGTCAATTCCATTTTCAGAGAACTAAAAGTTTGAAAAAAGCATCTTTATTTTACACCAATAAGATAACAAGATATTTTGGGTTATGGTGACTATTTATATCTGCTTATTTCATTAATATTGTTAGGACAGCTTTGTGAACAGTATGGGTTCATCACATGGATATGAAGACTTAGTTCAGTTTATTTTTAAAGTATATTTAATACCCTAGAGATAGATCAAAGAAAACTCTTCTTTCAAATGATCTGGTTTTGGTATTTTATTGTGCTTCAAAATCTTCTTAAAAAAAAAAAAAGGTCATTTTATGTAAAAAAAAATTGAACAAAAATTGATACAAGATCTGGAAATATTTAATCATTAATCCACATTTCTAATCCACGTTAAACAGTCTTCAGATATTCAGACTGCCTTGCTTCTAGGATACCCACTCTTGACAAAATAAAATATGACCAGATGACCTGCAAAACACATATATTTTAGCAGTAAATAAACAAGTTCCCAATAGTTCTCTTGCAGTCAGCAAGGGAACTAATTTCCAGCTGCTTGTTTTCTTATAACAGCTGAATAAATACATTCCTGGTATTATAATACCTTCAGCAAGAAAATGATTACACAGTAACTCAAGACCCAGATATACTCCTCCTGCTGTTGTTTGTCTGAAAGCAGGTGGGATATGGCTCAGGTATGCCACAAGAATTTAATAAGGTCCTGTAGATGAGGGATCTAAGCCAAGAAAAAAGCTCTCTCATGGGAAGATGTAATTGGGATATATCCCTTTCATTATTATATTATGGGTATATTATAGGCGACTAATTTAATGTGACTGAACTAAAAACTGAAAATTATATCCAGTAAATGAAGCTTATAGGAAATAACAAAAACTTTAAAAGATGAACTTCCATGACATTATTGTGATATCTATGGGGATCATATTTCCTAAAAATAAATTTATTGTTTTTGTGTTTCCTGGGCTTTGGACTTTTAGCTTGATGGTGTTTCAAAATGCATCATTATTTTTACTCTTTAATAGCTCTGTAATCAGTCCTACTACTGCACTATTAGACTTCATTTTCTCAGCAAAATAATAAGTAATTTAATCTCTCATGTTTGCAGGAGTTCTGTGCATTGAGACCTCTCTCCACAACTGCATGTAATAGTACAGCTGTGCAAAGTTCACATTGCAAATTTTAGTACTGCTTTTATAATGCACCTGCCTAGATTTACAATTCATTCTTCAGAGGCATAACATGTACAGTCAAGTCCCTCTTCTAGCCACTTAAAACACAGCATTTGTAATTCTTCTGCTGTACCTGAACTATTATGGCCTTGCTGAAACAAAAAAGCTCTAGTAATGGGAGGCCCTTTGCCCTTCACTTGACCAAGATTTAGGGTTTTCTTGAAAAGCCATTTTCTCTGGAGGTCATGTTGGACTTAGAAGGTAAAGGGAGATTTCTTAATCACTTATATAGATATCTGGGTTACTGAATTTATTTTCTTGTTTTATTATGCCTACAGTGTGTGACAGCCAGAAGTGAAAACTCCCTGATAAATAAGTGTTACCAAGCTCTGATGAGTCACATTTTCTTCTCACACTTTGAGTGGGGGAGTTCACCTGATGGCAAGTGCTGTGTTCGTGCTGAGAACTGTAAAGCATGGCCAGACTCTGGGGACACACTATTGCACAAGTCACTCAACAAAGAGCAGATGCCTAGAGACTTTCTAAGCAATAGTGTTACATTAACAGTCCTTGCACAGGACTTCTTTCAGACCTTTCTGGTTTTCTTATTGTGGCCTGCTTTTCACTTCTTTCTTAACATTTCCTATAAAGAATTACTGTGACCCTCCAGCCATTTGTAGCACTGAGGATGACTTGAGTAAATGTGCCTGACCAGGGCTCAGTGAAATCAATCTTGGTGAGACTTAAAATATTAAAGATGGATCCATCCCTCAGACACCTAATAGTGATATACTTAAATTTTAGTTAGCTGTTGAGAAGCAAGAAGCAACACCAGATGGTAATGTAACTAATCCTAACATACATGTCTGTAAATTATTGGGGGAAATGACCTTCAATAAATATCTATTTCTGTGCAGAGAGAAAGGCAAGGTTTAGGTTTAGGCAGTTGATTGAGAGATGTTTAATGTTAAGTAAAATGAATCACACTAGTGGTGGTTACAGCTAGATCACCCAGTTTTACAGGTCATTGCCTACAGAGCCAGCACCTGCCCTCAGCATAGTGAGTCAGTCAGCCTAAGATAGGAATGGGGAATCTAGCCATCCTATATATAGATGTATATACAGGCAGAGTGTGAAAACTCAGTACCTCTGAAGAATGATTCATGGGACTAAGTGCATTCCCATGCCACCATTAATCATGGGCCTTAAATGCTTCTATAGGTGTGCCCCAAGCCAACCAGTGTGAAAATCTAGATTATGCTTCCCAGACCAATATTGTTAAGCCTTCTTTTGAAGAAAAGGCAAAATTTTGGATAGTGGTCTCACAAAAGGAAATGAGAACATTAAGTTCTAGCCTTTTTCACTTTGAGCAAGCTTGGGCACTCAAGCCTTGTGTCATAGTCCCTCAGTTGTCACTCACTTATACTAGGTGTTCTCATCAGAAAGTGACAGAACCATGCACCCCTTTCCCATTTGCTTTATCTCCTGCCTGGAAAATAACATACATCAAGAGGAATGTTAGACAGTAGTGTAGTCCCAGTTTTCTCCACAAGCTTTCCATTTAGAACAAAGAGCCTTAGAAATGTTGGGACTTAAAAGGTGCATATTGGTTGATTTGTTAAGGTTTGGTAAGGGATCAAAGCCGCTCACTGAGCCATGGACTGTACTTGGCTTGTAAGTCTTAGGTTTCAAGAATGACTTCCATGAAACATTCGATCAAGACTTCAGACTGTGCTTTCTTCTCAAAATGGTTGATTTGCAAGTATCTTTGTCTGGTGTTCTTACACCACCTCACAGAATATAAAAGTGGACTAATAAAAATGAATGAAGAAATCTGTTCAGATAAGTTCTTATGGATAGATGATGGTGCCAGGCAAAGAGTACTTCAGGAGATTTGGACCATAAAATAATAATAATAATATAAATTCTTGGCTCCTACTTGTGCTTCATGCTTTCTGTTTGACACTAGGAGATAATGTAAATAGAAATGTAAAGAAACTTTATATGCCAGCAGAACAGACTGCAGTGCAGCTCTACATACTCATGTTTAAAACTAGACTTGCTGTACCTTAGGTGTAGCATACCACACAGTGAATCCATTCTCAGACAGACAAGCCTTAAAAAAACATCTTATTTAATTAGATATTAGAAGCGAATGACTGAAAAATAATAGGCCCTTAACAAGCACAGATGACAATTAATGTGTTCAATATTACCAGAATAGGCAGATTATGTGAGACTTAAAAAAAAGGGGTGAACTCTGAAATGTCTGAGTGGCATATCACCTTCCTATAACTTATTCTCATGCATGCAAATGTGTCTTTCACACAGCAAGCTAATGGATGGCATCAGTTTCCCCTCAAATAACTTGATGATCTTGAATACAAGAGTTCACCTGCCACAGTGTGAATATAAAGTAAACAAGGTCAGGATGGAAATTATGAATCATTGGTTCCATCATTTGCAAGCCGACTCAAGTTGAAAACCAAATGCATTTAACATTGACTCAGACTGGAGCTTCCTGACTCTATGTACATGCAGTGAGAGGAAATCCTATTTAAAAGTAAACCTTCTAAAAAGCAGATTAGTCTCAGCAAGATTTCCTGTGACAGAAAGGTGGAAGTAGATCTCTCAATTTTATTTTTACACATATTTACACGTATTATTGTGGAGGGACTGAGTGAAAAACAAGAGGTGATTTCATATTTAACAACTGAATTGTTCATTGGGCTTTATGTTTTATTCGTGTTCAGGTGGGTGAATGGAAATTGTGTCTCAGCACAACAAAAGGGGTTGTGATTTTTGAGTGCCTCTTCTCATTCAAAGAGCAATTAAGTACATTTCTTCATTATCTACTAAAGCAAATGTAGGGCACTTTTTAACAGGAAATCTTCCTCTTACCTAAAGCTGTCTATGGGTAACAATATCAAGCACTTTTTAGGTAAACTCCTTGATTTAATCTTACTCTGTTTGGAAATGATAATATGAATGCAAGACAAATATTTCTAAATGATAGTTAAAAAATTAAAATGGAGATTTAAAAATGCAAGGACCTTTGCTAAAATATTTGGGTCTAATCCAGCATATCATGTACTCAGGAGAAAGGCTATTATTGCAATATTGCATAATATATTTGTAACTGGGCAAGGAATTATTGCCCAAATCCTGAGGGCACTTGCATCCACCAGCAACTTCCCTTGTTTGAGCAGCTCTTTACAGATTAATAATCATATTTGTGTTTGTAGGATCTAGGGTCAGAATTCATAGCTATCTGGTGTATCCATGGTTCTCCAGGGTTGTCACTGTAGCTCAGCAAGCATAAAAATGTTTGATATATTCAGGTGTATTTTTTGGGTTTTTTTAAGAGGGGCCTGTTTAAATCACTAAAAATTTCCTGTATGTATTTAATCTGTTGCTGCTAATAGATATGTCCAATGTTTCCCAATGAGTTAGAAATACAAATGTTATTGCCTTTCAGCCCAATATAGATGCCAGCAAATCTAAATTTCTTTTGAAACAGCTCTTCACTGTCTTGAATTACTGAGGGCAAGGGTCAATCATTGCACGTCTTCTTACTTTAGCCACATACAATTTAAGCAAAACACCTGAGACAGTCGTCTAGGCTTCCTTTATAATCTACAGGGAGAGACAGGCAATCTCCAAAGAACACTGCCTCCCTCTTGTTTTAGATATCTATTTTGGGATGAGCTAAATCACACACTAGAGCTGCTTGTCTCTCTCCATTGATGATAAAAAGAGTTTAGAGAGTTACCTTAGATGCCTAACTATTAGACAGCAAGAGATAGACAAGGAAGACACTGCCTTGCACACTCAGGAACACTACATTTACATTTTAAACTCTTTGCCTTAACACCAAATGATGCCATTATAAAGAAACATCAAAAAAACATCAGCCAGATGCTGAATTTGGTAGATAGTTGTTCATCTAATAAAAGAGTAAACAAACAAATAAAAAAAGCCCTCACCTCTAGGGTTTTGAGTTTTGAAAGGCGATGGTTTTGAGCCAGTCTGATGCAACTACCCAAAAATAATTAGTTTGTAAGATGTATTGAGAAATAAAGCATCAAAAGAATCCAAGCAGCATTCATGCTGTTGTGCAAGAGATCAAGATAATTCTGTTCATCTGTGTGCCCGAGCGATGAACACAGACTGGAACAGACTTAGCGAGAGACTGCCAGGGTAATAACAGAGTTTGAACTAAGAAAACAAAAGCTGAGTGGAGTTGTGTTTATTTTATGGGGGCAAGAAGATTTTCAGAAAAGCTATTTTAAGCTATAGAACAATGCTGGCATTACAATACTCTAGTATAAGTTTTGCAGGAATAAATTGGTCTGGAAATTGAAGCAGTCAGAACAATGATGTTTTAAAGCAGTCTTCCAATCAAAATAGAGGCAGAAATCTTAGCTGCTTGTTTAGATGAAGTCTGGGGCTTTAGTGCATGGGATAATCAGACGTGGTGCCTACAACAGCTGAGCAGCTGACTCCCTGTCCTTGCGCTCTCAAATACCCAGAAGTTAGTGGCACTGAATCCCACAGACAGCTCCAAGGAAAGAATACATGAGAAGACCCTTCCTAACCATATGTTTCCAGTGAAGGCTTTCAGACAAAAACCTGATAAAGAAAAAAATGTTCTTCAGATTTGATTTTCTTACTGAATCTAATAGGCTCATGTTGAGCCCCAGAAACATTACAAAAGTAGTATGACATCAAAGAACTGAGATCCTCAAAGAACATTATTTAACTCCTACTTTGAAGATGAAGGGTGTTACCTTTATTAATTTACAGCTTTGCATGGATGCTTGTGGTAGCAGGGCTTGAGTGTCATTGTCTCTTCAGGCCTGAGCTCCCCAATCATTACACCAACAGATGAACAGTGTGACCAGACTGCATACCGGAACGATAGCTGGGACATTGTTTGCCACACATGTGAGAAGTCACGACCGAGCAGTGACCTTCTAATCACATCTCTTTTGGACATTATCTTTAGTTCCTAACCTCTCTTAGGCTCAGTGTGAATGGGATCAGAACAGTCTGTCCACTCATGTACCTCCAAGAGTTGTGTATGTATGTTGTGGGGTTGAACCTAGACAAAAGTTTGTAATACCATATATTGAAACATGACCATGTGCCCATGACTGAAAGCTTTCAGTCATGAATCTCCTGGATCTCCAATTATTATGTAACTAGTTCAGGGACTTCCTTCTTTTACTGCCTGTGACCTCTTGTTCAATAATATAAGAAAAAAATGCTCTGGAAAATGGAAAAAGGCATCTTGCCATCACACTCCATAAATATCCTTAAAGAAAGGACTGGAGCAATGCAGTTAATTTTGTTTCTTTTATCCCCAGATTTTTGTCATAATCCTGAGCTAACACTGTTGTGTCATAGCTAAGTGACATATGTGCATATGTGAAATATATTCAGGTGTCTGAGGTTGGTTAAAAGGTGATATTGCCAGTAGGGTTCAATGATTACTAATAACTTTGATCCAATTTCTTGTTTGCTGTGTCTACCATGGGAGGGTGTGCATAAGGTAACTATTTTTGAGGCCTTTTCCTGGAGTGGACAGCACTTAGTTACACACAGAAGCCTGAAGGCTTTTCATTCTCTTGAATATTGGCAGATTTGTACAAACACAGATACAGTGCAAGGACCGGGGTCACAGCTACTCCCCTGGGAGGAAGCCACCTCTACATGCCTCAGCAAACTGCTCAGATACTTGACAGCCTTTGACTAATATTTCAGAAGTACTCTGGGATCCTACACCCCTTTTCTCCCTTCAGGGAAGCAGCAGTCAGGCTGACTGGCTGTAAAAGCAGGTGCACTCCAATCTTACGTGTTGACATCTAAGCACAGAAGCTGAACCAACATTAATTCATCTGTTAAAAGTTTGCAGCCTATTTAGTAGCAATGAAAGATTGTTTTTTTAGAAATAGCCATACAGTTTATTATTTTTGATGGGAAGAGAAATATTTTTATATCAGCATCATTTCATTATAACAGCATCTTACACTATTAATACAGAGTACTTCTGGTCAGTAAGGATCTAGCAGCACAGTACTGATAAACAGAACAAAAGAGAAAGTAATTTAGTCCTTTCCTTGGAGTATGAATGTACCTCCAACAGATGTGTGATCACAGGGATCAAAGGCTCTAGGTGGCTGAATTAGGCTTGTGGTTGCATTGCAGCTTCCAAAGCAGTACAGTAGATTAAACGCAGGTCCTCCAATAAAGTAAGTAGATGATGAAGCTAAAGTTAAAGCTTCACCTTCAGCACTGTACTGGATGTGAGTTAGTGCAGATCTATGGCTGCTTTCAGCTTGATTTTCTCAGGAAGCAAAAATATTCTGTTGCTCTTTCAACTATGAGTTCACCACTCTCCTGGAGCCAAAATATTTTCTTACTGCGTATCCAGGATGGCCACAGCCCTAACACGCTTTTCCCCATTCAGATTTAAGGCAAGAAGTTATTGCAACAGTGAAGGGTTTAGCAGGAGGCAAAGGTAACCTTTTGAGAACAGGGGACATTAAATTAGGAATCCTGGGTTCACTTACTGCTTTTCTTGTTCTTCCTTGTTCATCTGAAGAAAACGAACTAATAAATTTTTCTAAAACTTTGATGACTTTTTTGTTTGCTTAGCCTTGGATAGCCTACTCTTACTCTCTTCCTTGAATTTTCTGGCAGAGATGGATTAGGTATTTTTAAATATAAACACTAGGGAGAGATAGGTTGGATGAGTTTACATGCCTAGTGGAAAAACTTCCACTGAAGTAAACAAGTGGGGTTTGCTCTAAGGTGGTTTTGGAGATAAACTATACAAGGAGGAGAGCTTGGAATGCAGTACGTGCAGCAGTTCCAAATTTTTATTAAAATATAGCAAGATGTTTTCCCCAGGAGACATCTTGTTATTAAAAGTCAGGCCACATAAAGCAGAAAACAATTACATTATCTTGCTTGTTTCTTATGTTAAGTAGATTAGGGCATCAAGTACAGAATCATGTCTGCAAAAGGCAGGAAACTGTATCTTGAGACCCTGTAGGGATTGCCATGTTAGCTGTGTCCTGTCAGCAAGGTTTCAATAACAATGAAGATAATAGATGCTGCTTATCTAATGTTTTTGATCTGTATGCCTTGAAGTGTGTTTCAAAGAACATATTATTATCCCACTCTTGTAAATTTAGTATCTGAATCATTAGAGAGATCAATGACTTGTTTAAGGTCATGTGCAGAAGGGGTTTTGCAAATGGTCACGAAAGCTAGTGCTAAGATTTTGGTATGCATAATATGTATTTTCAATTAGTCATTTGCAGAAACTATTTGATATAAGTCACTGTTCCTTTGCTGAAGGAAAGCAGATTGTCAGGCTATGGTCTGTCAGATTTTCGCTATGGAAAAATTAATGACATAGAACTAAGGGAATTTAGAAAACTCACAATGAATTCTGGAACATTTTTCATACTATAGAATCTATTACTTTGATGACACAACTACATCTAATGAAATCACTGGCACCTGAAAAGTAATGAGTATCACTCTGTGTCATTAAATTTAATGTTTTATTTCAAACATTAACTATTCAAACCTAACAAAATAAACAGCAATTCCCAGTCTAGAAACAAGAGGTAGGATACTGAATCATATGTTTTGTTGATGAGGAGCAGCTTTCTTCTCTCACTTATGATCTCTGCCTCTTGATTTCAGCTCATTTAGTGCTGCAGTCTGCCTCCTCCTCCTTCCTGCAAAACCCTTGTGCAAAACCAGCTCTCAGGCTGCACAAGAGTATTTTATCTTCTGTATGAACGGTGTTCTTTCCCCAGAAAATACAAGTGTGAAATATTGTCTATCAAAATTAAAGAGTCAAAATCTGTGGCGGTGCCTGAAAACCTTGTAGGGGAGAATTAACTAAGACACATCTAAAATTTAGAAATTTAATTAAGCTGGTTGAATAGGGTATTTGTGCAGTAGAATGAGGAAGACACTTCAAGTAAGTAACCTAAAATAAATATATATGATACGTGGGATGTTCTCTTTATAGTTTTATCTTATATAAGTGACATATGTAGCTAACAGGAAAAAATGCCCAAGGTTTATATGTCCAAAATCAGGCAGTATAAATTTCATTTCATGGCAAATCCTTCACTGCAGTAAAGAAAATAGCTTTACCCTGATGTTATTGAAAGATTATAACTAGGCAAAGTCTAGCAAATATCTGGCCTTAAGAGCCCAAGGGAGAGCCTTTTTCTCTTTTGTGTATGTACAGAAAAACCTTATTTCATGTATTCTTCCTTTCAGCACATCAAATTTAATCAGACCAACATATCACAGAGAAAATGCATACTGTGAAGAAGTAGTTATTTAATGCCATTTCACACCCAAGTAGGAAGAGGTTTTGGGGACAACACCAGACTGGAACTGCAAAGAAACTAAGTTTTCTGGTGACTAAAAGAGAATAAAAACTGGATGCCTTCAACTTTAAGTACAGCAGCACTTCCATCTACTCAGTGAGCCAGATACCAAACAAGTTTCTGGAGGAACCCAAAGCTACAAATTCTGTATGTGATAATAATCCTGATGGATGGAGCAAGAGAGAGAGGCATCTCAGCATCCTTGTGAGAGGGACACATTCTCGTTCATCACTGCATGCTGGGAAGAATGAAGAATAACAGGTTTTGTAAACTCAAGAATACAGCTGAAAACTGGACGGCAACTGTCTGAGGAGTCATTCTCTGGACTAGTTTTTCAGCAGAACTACGGAGTGGAGATCAGGTTTTTTTTTTCCAGTGAAATTTGATCAGTTTAAGTGTTAATAGTGAACATAGCTTAGGAGCTGTTGAAAGCCCTGTTACTACAGACTCCTAGGATAGAAATCAACAGAAGTCACATGGACAGTAAATGCCGCAACTTTTCACTGGAGTAAAAATAAATCTGCAACAATAAGTTTGGTAAGTGCTTACAGCAATTGCAACATTGTTCCATAAAGAGATACCACATGGAATTATGCAAATGATAGTCTTCAGGATGTTAAACAGGATTCAGCTGACTTCCCTGGAGATACTTTCACTTCACTAGTGAGAAAGCAGTTTACTGTTGAGTATATATTGGGATTGGGGGAATTTTTCACAACAATTGATATAAGAAGAGTTTTATAAATAAGGAGTACAAACCATTGTCTTCTTGGCCAATGGCAAAATGAAGTAATCTGAAAAATTTGATTAATAGTGATGTCAATGACATTTTTATCAATAGAGGTGATAAAACCAATATATTGCAAATTTTTCTCTCTTTTTCTTTTTTTTTTTTTTTTTAATTATTAAACCGGGGAGAAATAAGGTGAAGGAAGTATGTTTTTTGTTCTCATGTTTAGGCTAAAACCAACAGAAGTTTCTTGGAAAGCAGAAGTGTGTTTTAGTTGGCAAAGTATGTTTTAGTAAGCATGTTTCGAGTGATTGCAATTTTAAAATATTTGACTACAAGTTGTAAGGACAGAGTGGGATTAAGCACAGAGATGTGGCAAAACATTTGGGGATTTCGGGAACAGGGTGACTTAGATCTGGAGATGGTGATACCAAAAGGTCTGTAGCAGGTCAAAGAACTACACCAGAAATCTCTACATATACACTTTCATCATTCATAGAAAAGTAATTATACCCTGTTTGGGTAGTGAAGGCTGTGGAGCACAGGCATCACAATTTCTAAAAGTTATAGAACATTATTTTCTGTATAAATTGTCTGATACTCAATAATGGTTTATTTTATCTCCTGTTAGGAAGGATAATGTTTACTTTTATATGAAGATGATTGCCTGCAGAGTGAAGATCATGATCTAGTTCTATTCAATAGATAATTAAACAGAGGACAGTCCTAATCAGCTGCATACACAACTCTTCTAAACAACTAATTTCCCAAAACCAAGGGCAAGAATGAGTAAAATGGAGTGGGTGGGAAATGCAAACTAAAAGTGAGAGAATGGGAAGTGATTATTAGAAGCCAAAAAGCCATTGCTCCAGAGTCAAGAAAGGAAAATTTGGCCAAGAGCTCACTATATTTTGGTGATGGTATGACAGGCCTACTCATCAAATGAAGCAATTAAATTTGTTAATAACTATATAGAACTGCAGTTTTCAGAACATAGTCATTTGTATCAGGAGATTTTTGAATATCCATTAGTGATCAACAAGGTGATTAATAATTTGTTTGTTAGGTTTAGACCTTTAAAAACCAAGAAATCAACATTTCTTCTACCCCAGAGTTATAGATGAGAGATTTCAGACAACTAGTCTGCTGGTGCTCCAATATAATTTAGTTTCCTAAGAGAAAAGTTCTTATGTGATCATGCTCTCTGCCTATTGAGGTGCCTGTCTGCTGTCTGCTAATACTCCTCACTTAAAAAAAAAAATTCAACTACTTTTGAGAAAGTGGTAAAAGATTGTAACATTAAAAAAAAAAAAATTCCTGAAACTTTCCAGAATAGAAGTGCGATATTTGGGAGCTTGAGTTCTAAAGTTGTTCAGGGGGAAAAAAAAACCTAAAAAAAAAAAAATCTGTCCACATGGTGGATCATAAGATTCAGGAAAATGATGCTGGTAAATATAGAAAGTAACAATACCCAAAGATCGGATAGGCTCAGTATTTAACAGTATGCCAAAGAACCATTATTTTGATTTTAACAACTCAGTATCGCTGATTATCATTCAGTTCCTGCTAAAGTGGATATTATTTCCTTGCACAGAAGCAAGGCAGCATCCTACCTGTAAAGAAAAATAGATCTTGGATCTCTGGATGCTCAGCTAGGAAAAAAATCCACCTCATACAGCAATAACAAGCAGTTTTAGCTAATCAGTCCTCATGCTGGAGACAGTGACTTCCTGTTCCTAATGAGATTCGGGTTAGCTGGTTTTGTGATGGTAAAGTCACTGCTGCAGACAGAAATGGGAGCCTGCTTCAGCTCTCAGTTTCACTGCAAAGGAACAATCCCTTGAGCTGCGTAAATTCAGTCTTATAAAAGGAATTCCTCCATTCCTCCTCCCTTATTAAATACTTCCAGAAATCTGAGTCAACAAAAACCAGCGATTCTGCTACCCTGAGCCCAGCAGAAAACAAGCAGCCCTTGCCTGCTCCTGAAGTTGCATATTTCTATTCAGTGGTGCACATCTCTGCAGTGTGCTCAGTTGCTTCGTCTGCACCTGCCAATGTGATGGTCAAACTTTAAATGACCTCCTGTTCCAAGCTGACAAGGTGGTGCTAGGTCACAGGCTGGACTCAATGATCTCAAAGGTCTTTTCCAACTTAGCTGATTCTGTGATTCTGCAGTGGTCGGGTTGATGAGTGGGCAGCACAGGAAAAGAAGCACAGAGCCTTTCATGGTGTGGGAACTTGTACAGTGTTACTGAGGGCACAATTTGATGAGGAAAATAAACTCTAAGTGTCAACACCTTCAGAGAAATAAGCCAAGACAAATTTCTCTCACAAAGGAAGTCTCCAAAAAGTTTTGGGTTTTTTAGAAACTATTCTCATGTAACAATTTTTCCATAACTTTTCATTAGCAAGAACTAGAAGATCAAAATGTATGGCAATTGCAAAACGTTACAAAAAGGTCAGCAGCTGTAGATCTGCCCTGGATCTACAGCATCAGAAATTACTAACACATACTCACTTTTCATTCACAGCCTCCCCTCTGGAAAGAGTGCTACAGTACTTTACTGAGGGGTTGCTGAAATGTTTCCTTTCATTGTCCTCTCCCATGAAGAGGTCTGTGGATTTCATCATCAGAACAGATTTGCACTCTCTGGTCTCCAGAGGGGTGGGCCTGCTGTCACACAGTGTTCAGTTCTTTGTCTGAGGAAACAGGCATTGCTCCATGGATGTGCCATGCGTAGGCTCCTGCAATCCAGGATGCCAGCAGGCAATCCAAGCTGTATGAGGACAAACAAATATGAGTCACAGCAGCCAGAACTTAATGCCACTCCATTTCACACTCCAAAGGCAATAGCTCTAGCAGCAGCCTGTTCTTAATATGCAGGGGCATCAGCTCAGGAAAAACACAGCAACCTGCTGAATAGCTGGGGAGGGAGAAGGGTTGTCTGAGGGTTTGGAGGATTTTTTTGTTCAGTGTGCCTTGGTATTTTTTACTGCAGTTATTAACCTAGATACCTCTGATTAGAGTTAAACCTGTTTAACTTGTAAGCACAGACAGAGGGTAAAGTTAGAAGGTTAGGCACTCAGCTTTCGATGAATTTAAAACCTGTTTCCCCACATACTTTACGAAAGGGTTCTCTCCCTGCAGCCCTTCATAATACATGACATTGCCACCAAGCAGGACTAGCAGTTTAGCTTGAGGGAGCAGTCCTGAAAAGAAATTTGTTTGCTCAGGCCCATAATGTTTGCAAAGGCAGCAGACATTTCTGGCTGTTCAGTCGGGAGACTCTGAAACCCTGGTGGTATTTTTTAGGATCCATACAAGCTATTGGGAGTGGGTAGTTCTGTGCTGCTTCAGGTCCTTAAAGAAAACCTCTTGAAATGAGTATTTGTCACTTCTACATCAAAGACCCTGTAAACTCAGCTCAGCTTCTTTCTCTTAACACTCCTACCAAGTCTGCTTCACATACAGTCACAGGTGTGGTCAAATCTCTTTCCTACTGATCTTTCAGCTAAAAAACTGCATCTGACTGAATCACAAATCTCAAAATATTTCTATTGTTCTTTGGTGGGAGGTTCCCCTCACCACCATGCCCTGCAAGTAATCCTATTGCTCCTTTCCAAATGTTTATGCCCCCAGACAATTTTGCCTTCTGTTATTCTTTCCTATTGGTTTATTCTACTATTTATTTTTTAATTATTTGTTTTTTCGATGCAGTCACCACCTGAAATGCGGAAGATGGAGTTGCAGATGACTGAAATACAGGTGATGTTCTCTTCTGTCATGGCTGATGACAGTCTCTATTCTTTGACTTTGTGATGAAAGGACTAGAAGTTGTTTGCATTGCTACTTTGGGCTACGTTGTGCATCCTCCCATAAGGATATAAATTTTGCTCATATTCATTTTTGGAAGCAAACAAATGAACCATGAATTCCCTTTAGAGAAACAGGCATGCAGGAGGGATTTCCAAGAATGGTAGACTTGGCAAATAACATATGTAAATCCAGACAATTTCTGTGTCCAACACATTCTTGTTAGATCCTAGAGCTGGCCACATTTTATTTTTTACTGTTGTATTACCAAGAGAAATCTTATTTTATGGTACAGTCACTCAATCTGTATGGTTCTCACATTTTCCTCCCTTTCAAAGTCCCTTTCATTTCCAGAAATAGCCACATCAATGATTAATTCTACCTTCAAGTTTTCTTAAATCAGCCAATGCCATGCTGGGCTTTCTCTACCTGTACAGCTTTTGAGTCATACAGAATTTATACAGTAGTATTCTGAAGTGTTTCTTAATGTTATGTCTCCATACTTCTTCACCACATTTCATGGTTCTTTTTCAGCATCCCCCAGTGCAGATTTCCATATGTCTGACAACATAACTTGTCAGGGAGCCTTCAAACATTGACCATTGAGTTACAATATGTTGCTTTATTTTTTATGTCCTATTATATAAAAAGACCGATGGCAGGACTTGCTCAGGAAGAATGTCTCGGGCAAGAATGAGGAATGCATTGCCAACTAAGATTCTGCTTTGCTAACATCATAGTCTTTCCAAAACATAGCATGCTACACTTAGATTGCTATTTTGTGAAATGGATTTTTTTTTCCAAATTTTCCTATTTATGCATGATACTATGTCAGGACAGAGACATTCAGCTGCCTACTGCAGTCATAACTAAAATAGCCAGTCACAACAAAAAAGTTAACCTGGAAATTGAATAAGAATGCATCTCTGAATGTATAATTTAATTATCAAAACTAGATTTTGCTGTCCAAAATATTATACATGATTGTGGCTGAGAAGATGAAGTACAAGTTGCTTTCAAATAAGCAAGGGCACCACAGAAAGAAGTGATCTAATATGTCTGCTATTCCAAATGTGCAGGCCAAACATTTGATATTCAAAATCATTATCTTTAAAATGACATATTAGCTTTGGGCTGAATTCTCCCTTATCAGTGTTCAGCACAAATAATTAAGGAGGAAAAGTGAAAAACATGATGAGGATAGGATGAAAGGATAGTCAAGGAGAACATATGTTATATGCCTCTTCTTAGACCTTATTTGCTTGTCCATATTTGTCTGTTTGTACTATTTTCAATATACAAAAGAGAGGGTAATGTAAGTTTAGCTACCTCCTGGGAAGGAAGTCTTGAAAAGCGCAGTAGTTGCTGCTTTCTCACTATGCAGAATGAAAGCAGGAAGTTCAGCACCTGATATTTACTTGCTTACTTTGTATTTCTAATAAGTACACAAAGCAGCTTGCTGCCATCGTGAAGGCCAGGCTCCAAAACTGAGTTTGGGCCACATTTTAAAAGTCTTAAAAGACAAAAAAAGGGGTTGTGGGAGTGTAAAAAAGGAGAAAAGTAACAAAAATCTAGTAGGATGTATTCTTCAAAGCTTTTTCCAACTCCTTGACTATCTCACATTCTTAATGAATAATTTAAAATTATTTTGGCAATAATGTTTTTGTTCTTTAAGCAGTCAATTTTGATTTATTGAATTGTTAATGATGCTTCAAATACCATTAAACTGGGGGGTTTTTTTATTTTAATAATTGCTTAAATATCCAATCTTGAAAATACAATTTATTTGGCTAATGTGTGCTCACTGGAGGGAAATTAAATATCTTAAATCTGTGTGCTTCATCTTCTTTCTTGAGAAATATTTAAAAGGAAACTCTACTTGTTCAAAGTGGAGTCTCTGCATATAGAAGGTTACCTTTCTTAAAAATAAATAAAAACCTGTATAAATACATAAATAAATATTAATTATCTCTTCCCATCCCCTGGCCAAAAAACCCAAACCCCACACAAAGCTCACTTTATGTAGTAGAAATGTTGGTACAAGTAGCCACATTACTTACCTTACAGGAGGATTTGGTTTAACATGCAGGTAGCTTTTCATGGCTTTGAAAATAACTAGCAAAATTTCAGATTTTTGAAAAATCCCAAAGGAAAATTTGTGTTTCAATCTAGTTTTTCAAAATAGTTTTCAATTTTTATCAAATCTACATTTTTAAATAAATATTTTCTTGACAATCAAAATCAAAAAAGTAGGGTTTTCTCGGAGATTTTCGCTGGAGGTTTAGTCCTCCCAAGAGCATTTATTATAATTAAAGAGATAACATTCAAATTATCAAAACAGAGTGTTTTCAAGATGCCTGCATTTTTTATTCATTAGTTTAGTTTTCTTGATCATGTTTAAAAATAAACAAACCAAAATAAAACCAAAAAACCCTGGAGTCATTTAGTCCCTTAAAATTCTTGGATTTTACTACCAGTCAGATACCAGATCTGTTGGTAAATTTGTTGTGTTTGTTTGTTATCACTCCAGATCACTTTTATGAATCTGTTCAGCAGTGATTTAAAGGGTTTATAAAAGAGCTATCCATTACTGCTACAGCCAACACACCTGAGATGTCAAGTGCTCAGATTGAAGAGCTCCTTCAATACACGTCTGTTGGAAATTTTCTGTAAAATGTCATTTTTGTGAAAAATGTGGTTTTGTGATAGTTTGAGTTCCTCCCAAGAAATATCTCTAATTTGTGAAACTCATGCTTGCTGTCTGATTTGGCTTGTTTTCACAAGGCTTTGTTTTAGAAAGCAGGTACATTTAGTTTCTTTTTAGTGCAAACTAACCTTCAGTGTTGCATTTGCTCAGAAAGTTTTCCCAAAAATATTTTTCCCCCAAAAAGAAGAAATACTTAAATTCAAACTGTTTTTAACAGTACCCACCCATCTTTCCTTTCTCCTTTCCCAGTAGGATATTTTTATCAGAAGCAATTACAATTTCCAAAATGATTCCACTAGTTGTTGATGACCTTTTGTAGGAAAATATTCTATTTCATCATTAATATTAATTTATATTCCATCTTATAAAATTTAATCAGTTGTTTGAACCATGTGCCTTCAGTAACCAGAACTACCTTCATGAGTTTTAGAGCACTATTAGTCCAATGTTAATTTTGGTGTAAACCAAAAAAATCATTTCATAACTATGATAGTCCTTGTAACTCTGCAGACTTAATCACTGAGAAACCACCAAAACCCAGCCACATACCCAGCAGATAGTAATAGCTTTCAGTCACTATTCTAATAGGTTTTTTGTTATTTTGACTGTTGACTTCTGGAAGTTGCTGCTTCCTTCATTCTAATTTTCTTTATTCAACATGCAAGTCACATTCGTTCCTAGTCACAGAAATTGCTTTTGATATAATGTCATAAAAATTACTAATTCAGACAAGCCATAATCATCTTGCAGTTGGAAATGTGGTGACTGGGTCAAGCAGTGACTAAATCACCACTAGAGGGAGAGTGCACATATTAAAAAGTAGTTAAATATTCAATTCTGTGTATCACAATGGCCAAAAGATCAGCTACTTCATAATTTGGTTTTGGCCTAATTAATTTATTCTTTCATAAACTTTAAATTATGCAAATATTTTTGTTTTATGCAAATATTTTTGTCAGAAATGGGGAAGCAGAAGACCAAATCCTAAAGGAAAATGAGCCCCTAAAAGACAGAATTTAGAGTATTAAGTGAATTATTGTACACTCAAAAGGTCAGGACAGTCTAGAAATTATATTTATTTAATAACTAGTCTCTCAAGCAAGTCTAGCACATGGGCTAGAGCATCTTTGAATCACTCCCTCAGCTGAGTCACAGCTAAATTCTGTACCCTTTTCTGCAAATTAGACTGTTTTGGCTGGAACTCACTGGACACATATGTTGCCACCTGCTGCACATTCTTTAGTCTGAAGTTTTTCAACAGCTTGGTTTATATCTCTGAATAATTTGTTCATTAGAGAAGGTAGGAGTGGGGAAAGGGCAGTTCCTCCTTCGGTTTGGTTTGTTCTCAGCCTGGCAAATTGCTACCAGGTTGCTCCTAGGTGGGACCTGTTGCTGAAAGAGTGCAGAGGTTTATGTGACAGACATGCATTTTCACTTCTGTAAGAATTTGTTCTGTCAGTGCTGGAAAAAGGTTCCTCCACATGATAATATTTTATTCAGGTTTGTAAACCAAATTCTAAATGTACAGATTTTTTTTTCATGCAAATTTAAATAATTTTCTAGGTTTACAAATGGGTTTGTAATTGTGCCTGCATAAAATGAAAATTTAGAAAGAATAGTTGAACATTTAGCTTCTTTCGTTTGCTGTAGAGATCACATCCAGGACCTTGGATGGAATAGAAACAGTCTCCTTTTTATCTTTAGTGTATTTTGTCACTTGTCATCCTTCTTGTTATCTTTCTCTCTCACACACACACCCCCTCCCCAGACATCATCCATTCAAGCCAAAAAAAAATAATCAGAGTCAGATTAAGAATATTATATATCCACAATGGCACCCTTGTGAAATTTTCTGCAGCTTAATAGAACAATTTCTTATATGTGGCTTCAGCCAGCATCGGACACACAGGCAGGGAAGCCTGATCCAAGTGTCCTTGGGAACAGAAATTATCAGTTTGGTTTGCTGTGATTGTGTGCCTGCATTATTCACTGCCCACAAAGATTCCTCTCAAGTATCTAATATACTTTGTATGCCATAAAGCTGTAGCATTTTTAGCACCCATGATTTTTTTTTTAACCTCCATGATTATTTATAAGGAAAGTTTATTTCATAGTCTCATGCTCCATTATTAGCTCTACTGTCAAAGTGATTCAGTCATCCACTCACAGTGTTATCCATTACAAATAAGAAATTTGGAAAGCTAGACAGAAAGTTCACAAATGAAACATGCTCTTAAAATGGTTAATCCATTCTGTTCAGTAGATACTTATGAATAATAAATATATGGGGGGTAATCAGTCTGGACTTGTATGGGCAAGGAACAGGTGATGGCCTACTTACAAAAATGTATACCCTTAATGTTACATTAAGGAAAGCAGACTGTGGGTCTTTGGTTTCCAACTCTGATTATTGAATTATGCATGAGCTTATCTAGAGAGTTTTAAACCAATTTTTTATTTTGTAAATATTCATTAATCTTGTTCAAGTACGTCAGCTTGAAACCCCCAGCTTTTAATGACTGTTGTTTCGAAACAGTTTTCCCAGTTTTCTTTGCAGTCCCTCCCATCTGTGCCTGTGCCTAACAAAGCTAAACCTTGAGAACACCAGGCATCCCCAAAACCTTCATCACCTGAGGGAGTATCCAGAGTCCAGACGATGCCGTGGCCACTGCACGGCGTGACAAGGTGTGAGTCCGTGGGACTGGGGACACATTTTGGTCTTGTGCTTCTTGGGGTGGCCCTTGGGAAGGGAAGGGCAGGGGAATAACCTCACAGCCTGGAGCATGGAGGAAGGAGGGAGGGAGATGCCAGGGAAGGAGGGCTGGGACAGTGCCCAAAGCCAATAGAAGCAGTCAAGTAGGTGACAGGGAGCCCCAACAATGTCCTAATCCTGACAAGCAGGGTGTTTCCAGGAATCCAACTACTTGTGTAAGACAGGAGGAGTGGGGAAAAGAGACTGCAAAGAAAGTTTAAAAAAACCTGAAGATACTTTAGCATACTTGTTAGCTTGGTAGTATTGAGCAATTTAGCAAGTACCTTCTCCTTACTAACCAGCACGGAAAATGCAAATAAATGAAAACAAATCAGATTCCAGCCAGAAATACTGATTTCCTGACTGAGTTTTTAAATGCAGTTGAACACTTCTCAATATTAGAATAGATTTTTAAATATGTTAACAACTGTTCAGGTAATGTGAGAGAACAGTGTTATCCACTTTTCAAAAATAAAATATTTACAATAATTGAATATAATAATTTTTAGATGTTATGCTTTGACTCCCGAGCTTGAACTTCCACAGAATTAAATGGACTTAGATAAATTTATGCTGGTGTTTACTGTGTCCACAGAGACTTAACCATAAACAACTAATTTTATTTCTATTATCATTAATATAGTTTAATCAATGTAAGACATAACATAAAAAGAAAATAGGAGAAAAAAAAATTTAAATGTGTATGCTTTTTTACATCATCAGGAAAATAAATCTCTTTTCAAACATCATTTGGAGCTGCTGGAATAATTTCTCCCCATCAGCCTAATGGCCAGGTTGCATAAATTTTCAGACAAAAATTCCTCTGAAACAGCAAAACCTTGCAGTCACCATTGAGGCAATGCTTATTATTAACCATTAATACCTCCCTGTGAAATATTCCATGGTCTCCCCTTCTTATGTGTAAAAGAAAGGTGCATTTAGAATGACTGGTGTCAGGCATCAGCAGAAACAAAGCAAATTAAAAGAAATAACTTATTTTTATTATCTTTTTTACCTAATCTGGGGCTATCTCAATAATGCTGCATTTCTCAAAATGCTGCATTCTGGGCTTGAGGTTTAACAGCTGTAAATGCTGGGTTTGCTTTAGTACTAGACAAACATGACACCACCACCCCCCAAAAAGAGAAAATTAACAAAGAATATCAATTATGAAAAAATGGAGAGTGTTCTGGGAAACTTAAATTACAAATCCCTAGAGCTCTGAAAAGAATAAGGAAATTGCTTTCTCCCTTTGGGCATGACCTTTTCTTTTGAATGGATTCCACAGAATAAAAAGAGGAATCATCTTTTATTTAAACAGGAAGCAACTTGAGGCAGTTTGGGGCTCTTGGGAATATTTAAACACATGCTGAGAAAGAAATTGAAAGCCATGACTATTTCAAGGACAGAACTTCAGCGATCTATGCCGTTAATGTGATACCCAGTCCTCCTGACACCAAGAGCAAAAATAGCATTTATCCCTTTATCAATACACAGCATTAGCAATGCAACTGCCTGTGATAATGTCTGAAATTATGGAGAGAGCTGTTTTCAGGGCCTTCTGGAAGGAGTGGACACTGCTGGTAGGTCCATTAAAAGTTACATTAGGGTAATTTAATTCCTCCAGCCCAGCTCCATTCACAGCTTCTCCTTTCTTCCAAGTTACAGTCTGTTGAATCAATAGCCATTAGAGCAAATCAACCTCAGTGGGAAAACGCCCTTGTCAAACCCCAGCCTGACTCATTGTCATCATTTCAGATCCCTGCTTAAGCAAGAACAAAGTCACGTTTGAATTCTCAGACAAGATGTACTCTATTTTAAAGTAATGCCAGAGGCTGCAAGCAGTGCCATGGAGCTGTGGTAGCCATAGAGGAAGCTCCAGCAAACAAGGTGCAAAACAGCTGAGACTCATTTCTGTGTCTGCTTTTACACTGGCTTCTGTAAGAGCAGCTGCAGTCTCCAAAATGTGACCCAGACTCCTGATTTAATCTCTTGTCTTGTATTTGCTGCTAAATGACATTTTACATTACTTTTAATGACAGCCTATGAGCCTGTGGCTTTTTGTGGCCTTCCAGAAGAGCTGAGTCCCTTTATGCCACTCTGCTCACTTGTATCAGGGTTATCCCACAGCAGGACAGCACTTTCATCTCCTCAGGGTGTTCACCTGGTCAGAAAAGGATGTCCAGAGACCTGGCATAGCCATGGACGTGGGTAAGAGGTGCAGGGGTCTTTCAGGGTCAAGGCTGCACTACCTCCCCCTTGGGAGAATAGACAAAGCAAGTCTGCTGAACTCCCCACAGCACAGGACAGAACTTTGTGTAATATCTGAATGCTCCCTAATCCAAAAATTATTAAAAGATACTGCCTAGGGTGTGGAAAACTAACATATTTATCTGCACTATTTCCAAGCAGAATTTGGCCTTCAAAATAAAAAAAAAAAATAAAAAAAAATAAAAAAAAAAAAAATGAAAAAAGAAAAATCTATCAAGTCAAGGTATAAATATACTTGAGCTTGCACTTACTAGGTGGAACTCCATGAATATATTATTCACAACTGAAAATGAGTTTTCTTTTTGTGTCCTTCCTTGCATCTTCCTTTTTTTTTTTTTTTTAACCAGCTCTAATGTACTTTTTTCTTTTTTTTTTTTAACTAATTAACTGAGATAAGAGCCAAAGTCCTGTGGCTTAATGTACACTAATGAGTATGACATGATTTTCAAGCTGTAATATGGAACACTGAAAATGTATGCTGCTACCTATTTATAAACAGTTCAGGAGCATAAAGTACACTGGCAATTTGATGACCTAATATCATTCACATTATATTCTGATTTTGTTTGATACACATGCATTCTGTAATTTGTAAGCACTCACATTGTACTACTTTATGGCACGTTCTGAATATAACACATCTGCAAAGTTTTGCAGGTAAACCGCAATAGTCACAAACAATTCTCTCTTGCTTTTCATTACAAATTATTTGTTTATTTGTCAAGCTTATATTTTAGTTTCTAAGTAACAGAATAAAGGCTAAGTTCCTAACCATACTTCAATCACACATTGCAGACTTTTTTCTTGCTAAGAGTACTTTAAACACAAGTAAAAGCTGAGCGTGAGACAGATGAAAATGGATGGAAAGTATGAAAGCTTTGGTTTAATATGGCTCAAGGCTGAGAGGAATAATAGATGACAGGGAAATAAAAATTGATGGATACTGCTATTTTAAACAAGGATATGAATGGCAATAAGAAACAGAGGAGATGAGCTGGAACAAGTTCAGATTAAGAACTGCAAGGCTTGTATGCATTTTTAAGCATTATGGTAAGACTTAAAGGATAGAGAGCTGTTCTTTGCTACAGTGTATAGTGATATCTTATTAAACTTGGGCTGATTATCGGAAATTTACTATTTCTGAAGGAAATGCACCACGATGACCACAAGAGATTCATATAGAAAGACTGAGAGGTTGCAAAGTCATCTCATGAAATCCATACACACAGAAACCCTGATCCTTTGGAGACAGAGATGTTGCTTCTAGACTGGAATATAGGAGTGGGTTTGCTAGGTTTGGGATGCTTGAAATTAGTCAAAGGAAATCTTACTGATTTTCATCTAAATGTCCATTAATTCTGATACACTCAAAACAGTGGATTATAGGCAACCATTTTTTAGGGTTTTAAACATTTTTCTTTAAAGGTTTTGAAAGCAAGGCTCTCTTCTCTTGCTCTCCAAAAATGAACTTTGATACAAGAAAGCCTTGACAATTAATTAATTGCAAGAGTGGATGGCCACTCATTTATTTAAATTAACTTCCAGCCAGGGACATGCTGTGCTTCCAGGTAAAACGTTACTAGTTCTTATTAAGCACTGATTTCAGCAGAGGGGCAAAAACTTCCTTCATTCTTGCATGTTTTCTGAAAATGCTTTTAAGTTATATGTAATAGCTTTGCAAATTCAGGTAACTGTTTTACAGTCTCCAGATTTCAGAGACAGAATGCTGTGATAGTTTTATTAAAGAGATTTTCTTGATTTCAATTGAGCTTCTATTTTTTAAACTATGCTATTCTATAAATCTTTATTATACATAAAACTTTCATTTTAGAGGAACTGATTCATTCCAAATGGAATATAAATATGAACAACATTAAATGAATGAGTTGTTATTAGAAACTCTTCATATACCGTTTCTTCCACCTCTCAACTCAGTACTAGAATGTGGTTAAATCCAGATGGTCCAGACATCCCCCAGAGCGCTGGCAGAGCAGTGTAAGATGAGGATGAGGTACACAGGCTGGCATTCTCAGCTGAGGTAAACCCAGAGATTCAACACATCCCTGCTGTTTTACTCCAGACAAAGAGCCAGCCTGTTTAGCTTTTATTTTTACTGGAATTTATCAGCGTTTGAACTCCTCTCCAGTGGAGCATCCGCAGGCAGAGCTTGTATAGGGCCCTAGCTCCTCTCCCACACAGCCTCCAATTGCTTCTGCCACTCTTCCATCCACCCATCCTTGCAGCTCGCTGACAAACCTCTCTAAATTACAATGAGGGGCTGCCCACACACATGTGCTGGCTGATTTGTTTCGCGCAGACCCAACATTCCACCTCCACAGTCACAGCAGCCTGTTTCAGTGATTACAAGTGTGAAAGAACAGCAACAAGCTGAGTTCACACAGCAAAGATCTCAGTTTCAGTGGTGGAGGAAGAGTGGGCTTTATACTGATACTCTTGTTCTCTTACCTGTGATACATCTCTTCTTCCAGGACTTCCTCAGCAGAAGGTTAATAAGCCAAAGTCACAATGGAAGCTGCAGCTGCTCCTACACAGTGCATGCTATCCTTCCACCAGGGGGGCAGCTTCAGGAGTTTGTTGCAGAGTCTAGTAATAGTTAAGTTTTGTTGAGTGATTTCAGGAAGTTTCAGCATGCAGAGGTGACATCACAGCATGAAGATTTTGATTATATATTTATTTTTGTAAATGTCTGTATATGGTTTGTGTAGCCAGGTTTTGGTAGCAGGAGGCTGCAGAGGGAGGTTCTGTGAGAAGCTGCCAGAAGCTTCTCCCATGTCCAACAGTGCCAATGCCAGATGAGTCCAAGTCAGGTCTGCTGCTGTCCAGGGCATCAGCCAGTGGTAGCACCTCTGGGATAAAAGAGTTAAGGAGAGAAAGTTGGTGCACAAGGTGATTGCAGCCAAGGAAGAGAGGAGTAAGGATGGGCGTGAGAGAAACAGCCCTGCAGAGCCAAGATCAGCGCAGGAGGGGCAGGAGGTGCTCCTGGTGCTGGAGCAGATTCTCCTGCAGCCCCTGGGGGAGCCTGTGGTGAGGCAGCTGTGCCCCTGCAGCCCTTGGATGTCCGTGGGGGAGAGAATACTCACCTGCAGCCCTTGGAGGACACTATGCTGGAGCAGAGTGATCCCTGTAGGAGGCTGTGACTCAGTGGGAAACCTGTGCTGGAGCAGGACCTGTGGCTCCATGGAGAGAAGAGGGAGAGAAGAGCCCACACTGGAAATGGAACAGGTTTTCAGGATTTGTGGCCCCATGGGGGATTCACACTGCAGCAGCCTGCTCCTGAGGGAATCCTCAATGCTAGGGCTCTTTGCTCCTGGTAAAGTGCTGCATTTATTCCTGCAGTAGTGAGATGGGATGGTCAATAATCTCTCAGAAGTACTCATTGAATATGTCTCTTTACAGGGAAACAAATTTATTTTATTCATAACCATAAATCTTTTGAAACTCACTGTTTGATTGACCAAATGTGCAAACTCCACAACAGATAAAATCCACACACAGAGTGAAAATATCCAAACACCTAAACTATATGGATATATTTACCTAGAGACCTAGATCAGGCTAAGTGGGTGTTGCAAACTGCTATCAACCTACGTTACGTATCCATATGTTTCTTAAAACAATAATTTAGCCTTAGTTTGCTTTATTTGCAGCATCAGGTAGTTTCCAACATCTTCAAAATTCTATAATTAAGTACCTAAAGCTGTTATCTAGTATGTTGGTATATGTGTGTAGATTGTTTCAGTTCAGACTTACATCTGCATCTGGATTTAACTGTTTTTCACAATCAGGGAAACATTGATTTACAGAATGTACATTTTTAATATTGAGAACTTCACAAACAATGCTGTAGATCCCTGCCTTGGAGCAATGAGTCATGAGAAGCGGCTCGAGGACTGAAATGATTACTTTGAAAAGTGTATTTTTAACTACAGGAGGAAATAACTTTCATTATCATCATATTGGCAAAGTACTTGAAAATAATAGCTCCATCAGGCAATTTTTTTCCTAGTCCTTATGTCAGAAAGGAAAAAAAAAAAAAAAACACAAACCACCTTTTTTTTCCAAAACACTCTTCACAGCGGTGGAAAGTTAGATGGAAAGGCAAGATATAGACACTGTCAAAATAAAATGAGTTGAAGAAAATAACAGGTGGATAAAAGAGCAGGAAAGAAAAATTGCCTCAGGATAAAATAATTTCATATGGTGCTTGTTTAAAGAGTTGTAAGGACCAGAAACCCAAAGAAACCAAATTAAAATATTTTAATCCATAAAATTTTTAAAAAATGGTTTGTAAAAAAATTTATAAGAAGCCTATACACCTATAATTCTGTCTGGATAATAATCTGTGTTTATTCATGCCTATTATCAGGCATCTTTCCCATCAGGAAAGGAATAATTTTTACTGTTCTCTTTGCTATGAGACCTAGAAATGCATAAACAAGGACTAGACTTGAGTTGGGTTCTCCTCTGCAGTCTGCCATTTCAGCTATCAGTGACTGTGCCCATTTCTGTCCATGAACTCCATTAAAACCTGGATGAGTTCCTGTATTGGCACTCCAGCAAGCAGCAGAATAGCCCAACATTACTGTGTCCCTGGCTCTGCAATACCAACAGGACCTGTCTATCCAACAGCAAAAACCCAGCCTAGCCTGTATACAGATGTTTTTGTGTAAGGATTATGTGCAAGGTGCATTTTAAGGTTGTCAGTAGGAACCCAGAAAATTCACATATCTGATACACTCAAATCAGTCTCAAGGGCTGCATTTTTCATACACATCTTTGCAATATTTGGAGCTAGATTGAGTGACATGAGATCTTTTGAATCAGGTAGCTTACATATGTATCTGTATTCCAACTTCACTGAGTTAAAATATGCTTTTTGAAATATGTTTTTTTAATCCTGTCACATAAATACAAAGCCTCCTTACTCAGTGTAGTTCAGCAGCCCTGCAATAGACAATAGTACCTCTCCTAATTTTCATGCCTAGTTTTTATGGAAGTTAGTCCAAAGCCCCTATTGCAGCAGCCTTCTTAAAGAAGCTGGAACAAGAGCTGCCTGTAACAGAATAGGCCAAATCCCCTATATTAATTACAGCTTCATCACTCCACTTAGCAGCCACCATCTGCCAAAATCTGGTTAGACTTGGGGTGGTCCCAAGGCAGAGTTTGCCAAAGTAGTAACAAAATGCTGAAACAGGCTTCTTTCAGCTTCTGGATGGAAAAATCACTGCTTAATGTAAACTTCAAAACCCTTGAATTACTCTAACCCTTCCAATGTAGACAATCATGCAGCCATGGGGAAGTTTCACAAAGCGTTGGTTGCTGGTCTCCCTGGCTGATAAATACAAAACAATACTGTGTGTAATCTCTTTTAAGCTATTTGATCTAAGAAAAAATTATACATTTCCAAAACTATTTCGTCCATATTTTCCTTACAAGTGGCCTAAAACGAAAATGTGCTTAGGCTGCCTACAATACACTGACCATTGCAGGAGACAGCCCCATGCCCTCCATGTGCTCTCCTGGACGTCCCAAGTCCCTGATGGATCAGCACAGCTCTGTAGAAAGAAGAGACCCAGATCATGTCCCTCCAGTACAGTCCCTCCAGGCACCATGCCAGGACACTGTGGCCACCTTGGGGATTCCCTCCTTCCTCACTGTGGACTCATCCCTGTCCATCATACATCATGAACATTGTACCTGGTAAAGTGTGAATATATGGCACAATGTACATACAGTCTGCAGAACACAGAAGGCAATAAGCCTAAGTTGTCCCTGGTTTGTGTTCCTCTCAGGAACGCCTACTTCCTTGTTCCTGACATGTTTCTGTTCACTTTAACAGGTGTAGCTTAGGTTTGAAGGGGATGCTCATCTGAGGCAGGCACACTTTAACCTCCAAAAACTTTCCCTGATTTTGATTGCTTTAAAAAGAAAATTTTAATGTGGATTAATATTCAGTATGGGTTTATATGCATGGTATACTCTGTAGAAACCTATTTCTAATATGCTGTTCACACAATGTAAGGAAATATTTCTAAATTTTCCAGAATGTTTCATTTTCATGACATTTTTATTAATTACAGTGATATAATGAACCAGACCCATTTACAGGCTCTGCAGACTTCCCACACAAGCAGAAGGTTTTAAAGCCTTTGATTTGCAGTGTGGTTACAAGTGAAATTAATCAATACTTGCTAATAACATTTACAGCAGGAGAAATAAAATGATTGAAGTGTGTTTCAGCTTCAGCAGAACTAATTGTTTTCCCTGTCTCAGTACTCCAGCTCAGGTGGTATCTCTGGGGGTTATGAGGTTTAGATTTTCTGTGAATATCAAAGCCAGCAGCCATAGCTCAATGTGTGTTATTTACTGAGCACAGCATCTATAGTTACCTGAGCTCTGCAAATTCTATGGGGCAGAGCTGCAGGGTGACAGTCTCCCTCTGAGGGTGGGCAGCACTTGCTGAGCAGGACAAAGCAGACAAAAGGAAGACTGGCACGTTCAGGTTCTTACATTTAAGGAGATATTTTGTGTACTGGGTTCTCTTCTCCACCACTTTTAAGCTCATCATGTGAGAAAGAGAAAATGTATTTTGCAAATATATGGTTAACTATACAAAGGGCAAATAACAAGGCTACAAAATATTAGTATGATATGAGATAGTTGTTTTATGATGTTTTGTAGCCAGCACAGATTCCTCTGGGTTGACTGGTTCCTGATTTTAACCTATTTTCCTGCCTTGTTTTTTAAAAAGATAAACTGCTTTAACTTTGCCAAACACGCATCCTGTTGATCACCAGGCTGTCACTCAGCTGCTTTTCTTCCTTCTCCTCACAGAATTAAGCACTGGTTTTGCTTTTTGCCTTGGGTAACTTGTATCAACCCTTTCACATCTTACCAAAGACAGCAACCTGAGAGTGATGTAATCTCCTGCCTTGGCTTTCTAGGCGCCCGTGGCTTGCTCCGGAAGTTTCCATGCTGTTTCAGTCCATGTTTTGTGTTTGCCAGGATGCCTGTTCCTAGTGCCATGCTGGGCAGCTGCAGGTGATCTCTCTCTCTCGGGCAATGCACCTTCCAGTTTGGTTATTTTCAGGGCAGCTGCTGTTCTTCTCTCCTGCTGTTACTGGGTTGACCAGGTTTGAGTGCATGAGATAAGAGAAATCAATATCTAGCAGAATCAAGAGAGTCTTGCTGGCTGTTTTTCATCAAGAGGATTGAATTATTTCCATTGTTTAAAATGTCCTATAAAATAAAGTTTACTGACAGTAATGTATAGTCAAGTAAATTTTACCTTTAAATGCTACTGTTTATTTTTCGTAAATCAATAAATCTGATCTCTATGTAGGTTAAATGCTTTTTTTTTCTTTTTAAAGGAAAAGTCCTTTATCTTCCCTCTTTTTTTTTTTCTTCTAATCATATAATGATTCACTGTCTCTTGGCTTCCCTGATACCTTGAGAGGCTGCCTAGAACAGAGGCTGGACAGAGTTAAAGGAATAAAGTATTTACTAAAAAGGCCTTCAAAGGATACACCTTGGGCAGTACAAGAGCCTGGCCATGGCTACACCCAAGAGGGATGACTGGTCATGAGTTTTCACACTTTCATAAGTTTTGGTCAATTTACATATTGGGGTTAATTGTCCAATTACAGCTTCAGGTTATGAAGTCCCATCCTCCCAGATTGCTCTCCTCAATTCACTGTTCTTTGCACTTTTGGGGCCTTAAGCTGCAATGGTGTCCTTGGTTCTCAGGCTGGAAAAGGATTGTTTCATCTGACTAACCAGTGAGGAGAACTTGCTAGCACTTTATATGAAGTTCAGAGTTCTACACTAATGCAGTACAGAATCTGGAAAATATAAAAGCTAAAACTTAAGGCATTATCCCCTTCTATTCCCAATGAGAAATGCATGGCAGAAAAAATAGATCTTGCTGGACTACAGTTAAGCTCTAGTGAGACAAATCTCCCCACGGGACAAAGCACTGCTGTGTTTCACTTTTGTGTTTCTACATTTTGCCTACAGAAATAAGCTGAAGAGATAAACATCAGTTAAGTAAACTGATGTTTACTTAACACTAAACATGGAATACTTTCTCTTTCCTCAAGCCTCTTCCCAAGAGGTGGGAGTACAGAGATGACCACAGTGGGGGAAATGTATGTCTGTGTGAGAACATGGTTGGGTTTTCTGCAGAAAACACACTCTCAGATGTGAAATAGATTTTAAAGTCTGAAAAACTAATTACACTTCTTTCCACCTCTTTCTTCCAGAAAAATGGAATAACAGTTCCAATAAAATGTTTGTGACAGAAGCTACCATTGCTAATTTCTTTTGGATTGCTCTCTTTAACTTATTCCACCACATACTGGCTGATCCCACAAGGCTTCTCCTCATGGGTTTATAATCCATGAGGCTTTGAAAGTAAAAGTCATGTTTTTCCTTTCATAACTTTGCCAGAAAATGGCAAAATGAAGTCTTGACTATGTCTGGACATGTGTTTTCTAGTTTCATTTCATCTGCTCAGTGATCTGCCAATATTTCATAGCTTTTCCTATACTCTATATTCATTATGATATTGCACAACATCTACAGTTCATCATGTCTGTTTTTGTAATTAAAGTATTATACTTTTATACTTGTAGAACCTACAAACTTTTTTCTTTTTTTTTTTTTTTTGCTTACTTATGTCTTAGGATAATCCACCTAGAAGATTAATTTCCTCTTTGCCAGTTTCTAGGAAATTATCATTTTTAGAGCTTGAGAAAAAACATCCAAATTTCTTCATTTATAGCTCTTTTTCAAGACCACTTTCAAATGGAATAGAACAGATTTGAAGCTGATCAGAATAGTGTAGACATATGTGTTTTTTCCCAAACACATAAGATTGCATTTGATTTAATCTTACTAACTTTTGATAATTTGTAACATTGATTACAAAAATATTTATGCTCCCTTCAAGTGTGTCCATTCAACTCAAGGGAATTTATCCACTGATTTCGACACTCTTTGTCTTGGAAGCAGATTTATGCAGGTGAGATAATTGATTCCTGTGTGAGGGAGTTCAAGGTGGATCACTTTAAAATCATATTACAAAATAATAATGCAATGGGAATATTTAAAATAAAACCATGATGTGAAAAATTAAATAGTTGATTTGCTTATTCACTGCACATTAAACATATTGTTTTTATATAATTTTTTTTAAAATCACTTAAATTAGTTCCAGGGATAACTAGTATAATGAACTTCCAGACTTGAATGAACATGGTATTTTCCTCATGCTTGAAGCTGTACTATAATCTTATCTGCCTAATAATAAGATCTATTCAAGGAAGTTTTCTGAAGTCACGGTGGAGCCACAGAGGTGAAAGAAGGGTCAAATATTAACCTCGAGTTTTCCATTAAACACTAACCTGAAATAAGTTGTGCTTTTATACCAAAGAGAGATCCTTGTCAAGTGTTTCTTTCAATTATTTGTGTTGAAAAGGAGACCTGTGATATACTTCTTTTGACAAGATGTGTGCAGTGAAGATATCTGCATCTAAGCCAAGTGCTCAGACCCCCTTTGTGGCCAGTGGGCAGAACTGGCATTTGCAGAGTGCATCTTGCCTCACTTACAATAAAGGTATATTATGAGATCAGATACATACCAGAAAAATTCCATTTCTGTCCACTGTCTGAAGAAAAGATAAAACCCCCAGTTCAGGTGTTTGTATTGTATGTACATGAAGTTGAGTCAGTTTGAATCCTAATATGTCACCTCAATTAAAAAAACAATGTCAGAACCCTTCAGTTCAGTGTACCAGGAAACTCTAGCATTTGTTACAGACCTCCTTATTTGGCATGCCTCACTTATGCCTTAGCCTTTCTCCTCAAAAATTCCTTTTAATTCTCCTTCTTTTATTCTGATGTTTATCTGCAGAAGTAACATAAATTCCTAAAAACAACTTTGGAAAATAGTTGTCACAAAATTTATTATAAAATGCATTTTTTTTATTGCTATGAATAGACCTTTTAAAATATTTGCACAAAAATTGTCAATTTGCAAAATAATAAATTAAGGGAACACTTTAGCAGAAAACTACTAAATATTCTCTGTATGAATGGAAGAAACCATAGAACTTTTTTTTTAAATCTTAGAGTGCATTGATTTCATAATAATTTCCAGAATAATCTGTCCCCTTTCTCACTATAGAGTTAATCCCTCTTCAACAAATTCAGCAGCACAATAATATGTTTTTCAGGCTCTTCTAAAGGTTGATTGGCTTTTCAAGCTATGTACACTCATTGATCCCAGCTCTGAAACATGCCAGTAAAAACAAAATCCTGGTCAAAACATTTGTCTTGATGAGTCACTTATTGACTTCAAGGCAAATTATTTTTAAACTCTGTTCCAAAGAAAGGTACCTTGAACGTGAACAGACTTCAGAAGAAGAGTGAAAGTTTACTACCTGAAAGGTTCATTGAATTATGAACAGTCATACCAATTGTGTAAGTTTGTTCCAAAGTTCCACCCACTCAACTATGTTATGAAAATCACTTTCTGGATTGCTTTAAGCATGAACCAAGAGAGCCTGTCTATTGCTGTTATTGTTGGCAAATGTGTGCCCTGCTTAATAGGTGAGCACTCCTGAACTGGAATCTTGTATGGGAGAAATCCAGGGTCCAACAAGTTTCAGACCCAGTCTAATATAAATAAAAGTGGGTGCTGTTTGTGGATGTCTGTATGTACATGAATTCTACACAGTCTTATAACAGGTACTTCCAGAAATAAGGTCAAAGCCTTTAACATGCTGAATTCCTGACATAGCTTGAGAACAGCTTGCATTCCGGACCTTTTCTTCCCAAAATGAGACAAAGGTGTTTTTCTTCAACATGCTTGTTTGACACTGACTTCAAAGAACTAATAATGAAACACTGCGGAGAAATCTGATTGACAGAGTAATGGAGATGATATTGCTGGGTTTTTTTGGTGTTGATTTGCAGAAGAGAGATTTTTAAAACTTTGGAGACTTCCTTGTAGTGGTATTGCTGCTGTAGCACAACATAAATGACCTAGTTTCAAGAAACAGTATGTTCACCCAGCTGGACTTCTCTGCTCTATGAGTCATGTAACTTTAATATAAGATACTGTCATTTCTCTGCTATGGTTTATTGTGGTTATAGATTTAACATGCATTTTCAAGCCATCAGGAAGCAAAGTTCAGAACACCATATGCTTTTCCAGAGTGCTCATTATAAACATCAGGCGCTCAAGAGAAGCTCAAGCGTCAGTTCCTGAGGTATTACTGATGTGAGTGGGAAACTTCCTGTTCTCACCCGAGCCACGGCAGCATTCGCTCATGTGAGTCAAAGGACATTCTGTGTCCCAACCAGAAATTTCAACTGCACTAAAATCTATCACTGAAAACAGAAGAAAATGCCAATTTTTATCACACATTTTATTTTCTTTCGGTTATATCCTCACAGAAACTTTACCTTGCCTTGTTTCTTATCTTTTTGTCAAAACGACCAAGAAGCCACTTATACTTTTAAAATATATGTTTTATATACATATTTTATTTATAATTCTACATTTTTAGGTTTTTTGCAAAATTAATTTTGTGTTGGGAGATAAAAAAAGGCTTAAGTTAACATCTCCACCTTTTTAGGTTTCAGACCAAGCCCCAGCCACTTGCCATGCACTGATTTGGTATCAGTATTCTTCTGATGTTTTCTCTGCTACACCAAAACTTGAAGTTTTACTTCCTAATAGTTTTAGAATCAGACACAAAGCTGCTACACTTACTAAAGAATAAAAAGTGTCCAAATCTAAGCACGTATTTGTGTCACATACAGATGATTATGAACTTCAAAAAGCAGAGAAATCAGTGCACAGCAGTTGAGCAATATAAATTCAGGGCAACACATCTGAAATTCTATCTGCAGGTCTCAGTTTCACAACTCTTTTGAATGCAATGATGTTGCACAAGTATAAGGCAAGGCACAACATAGTCATCTGCAATGGGTAGTCAAGAGCCAAGAAATTGCTTCAAGTCCGTGTATAATGACAGTTTTTTGTTGGCCTCCAGGATATCAAAGACACTATGCAAAGAGCCTCATAATTGCTTTATTATATTACTTTTAAGAGTGGCATTCAGTGCAATTGTTTTAAGAAACTGTTTCTGACCACAGTATCTAAACAGATCTTTACTGCAATACTTTTGATTATGAAATTATTCTAGGAATTCAGGAAGTAAATTCACTACATCCTTTTCCACAGTAAAGGAGAAACCAGATAAAATCAGTTCAATCCCCTAGAAATCAGTGTTACACCAGCCAAAAATTAGGCCCTGTATGTTATAATGCCTGGAAAGGACACACAAAATTTCCAGTTTTCCACATTAAGGATGAAACATTTGTCTTTGTTTTAGCAGCAATGCTAAATAGAATAGGGAAGGTGTATGCCAGAGGCAAGGGGGAGGAGGACTTGAATAATTTTGAGTTGTTGAAAAGCTCAGTTTAATATGAAAAAAATTACTTCAACAATCTGTAAATGAATGAGCCATAGATGAGGGAAAGCCATACTTTTTGTATTAAATCAGTTCATTCATTTAACAGTTGGATGTGTTGATAGCTGAATTACCATCTGCCATATAAGCAGATGTTTTTCATACATGCTTTAATGAATCTTATTTTTCTAATCAACTTTGTACAGAGTAAAAATCTGCTTTTAAGAAGCACTGCATCTTCCATACACTGGACTACTTTGGCCTGTCAAAATTACAGACTATCTTATCAAATTAAAGTGTTTATGTGACTGTGCTTCCTTTTATGGTGTGAAATGCATCCTTGCTTGAGCAATGATTCTATCCCATCCATTGCAAAATAAAGTAGTGTCACTTCAAGCTTTCCTAGAGCAAGGCTGTGGCAATCCATCTGCAATTTGAGTAAGACCATGCAGATATTGCAATAATTACCTCCCACTATTATCCATCGGCTCTCAAGTAATTGCCTGCTTCCATTAGCACTTTATTTGAGTCACTCATTACCTTCAGAAATGCTGGTTGGATGTCCACTACCTGAAAGGATTGCATTCAAATTAACCAACAAAGGTTTTTTTAAGCTGTCAGCATGAAAATAGAAGTCAAAGTGATGTATAAGGATAGTCAAGCAGTAAAGTGCTAGTCCTTTAATTTCCATTTTTTCAAAGTCACAGAATCTTTCCTGCAATGTTCCCTTGCAGCCCAGAAAGCCAATCATGTCCTGGGCTGTGCCCAAAGCAGCGTGGGCAGCAGGGCAAGGGAGGTGAGTCTCTCCCTCTGCTCTGCACTCCTGAGACCCCACCTGCAGGGCTGCATCCAGCTCTGGGGTCCCAGCACAGGAAGGACACGGAGCTGTTGGAGCAAGTCCAGAGGAAGGGCACCAAGATGATCAGAGGGCTGGATCACTTCTCCTCTGCAGACAGGCTGAGAGGGTTGGGGTTGCTCAATCTGGAGAAGCCTCCAGGGAGACCTTATAACACCTTCCAGTACCTCAAGGGGCAACAAGAGAGCTGGAAAGAGACTTTTTACAAGGGCATAGTAGCACAACAGGTGACAGCTTTAAACTGAATGAGGGCAGGTTTAGATCAGATCTTAGGAAAAACCTCTTTAGTGGAAGGATAATGAGTCACTGGAATGAGTTGTTCACAGAAGTGGTGGATGGCCCATCCCTGGAAGTGTTTAAGGCAGCGTTGGATGGGACCCTGAACAACCTGATCTAGTGGAAGGTGTCCTTGCACGTTCCAGGGGAGTTGATCTTTAAGGTCACTTCCAACCCAAACCATTCTACGATTTACAAGCAGGAAAAGAAACAAGAGAGTGACACCTCTCAAATCCCATCCTAAAAGCAGTTTACTGTGGAAGAATATTTACATAATTTAGGTCTAGTTTATCACACAAAGGGTTATATGGACACACTGGCACAGAGTTTGTTAAAGGATTAACCTCTGAAGTGTACATGGCTAATATCTTATTATACACTATATGCACTATACAATAGAGTATTATAATGCTGTTTTAGTTCTTTGACTGATGCAAAGAATCTAAACCTGTTATCTTGTGATTGGAACCTCCTAGTGTTTGTCCTCTGGCCTATATTTATACATAGATAATGCTTGGGTGAAATACCAGGCCTCCTGATAGAGGCCAGTATGTTTTTATTTTGCAAAACATTTCCGTGACCCTTCCAGAGCCTCCTTTAGTGAAGTGGTGACCACTGAGACCCCCCAAAAGATCTGTGTAAATTTTCTGTGCAAAAAGGAAAAGTTATCTGGAGTAGGTAAACTTACCAGCAAAAGTAGTTTGAGTTTGGTGAAAGGTGTTATCCATATTGTCAGAAAACTACACAGAGCCAACATAAATATCTAGAGGGTCAGAAAACTCATCACAATATTCTTGAAAGGACTCTGTTTTTTCCCTCCAGACTGCCCAAAATGAACTTACAGCTAAGAAAAATAAATTGAGACCATAATAATTCTGCTAATAACTTCTCCCATTGGCCCTTTTTTAGCACAGGTGACTCTTTCTCAGCTGACATTAGCCATCTGAAACACAGGCATCCAGGCTTTATTTTAGTCAGTGAAGAGGTACATCTCCATTGTGAGATTCACCCTGATCAATCCTGTTCCCTGATATTACTACATTCATTCTTGCTCTTGGCCAACTTCCCCCTGGAAGTGTTGCCTATCACTTCAGATCACATAAGATTTTATTCCTTCTGAATTTTATGCTTTTAGAAAAGTTTACCAGACAGGAATTTTCCAACAATAGTCTGTGCCAGTAAAAATTATGCTAAAATGTTATTGAAAAGCAGCATAAACTAAATACAGCACAATACAATAATATATTTTGTTGATATTAAAATTATAGCTGTTAAAAAAATTTCAGGAATCCTTAAGAAGGTGTAAAATGTTTATGTCAGTGCCCTGGTGTATTTAAAAGTGTATTTAGAGAATCTACGTGAATTCATTATCAAGCATCTGTTTACCCTGAATTTTTCTCACTGACATGTAGATTGGAACTTTATCCCTTCATTGACTGTAACGTACCCACACTGACTGTATTTACCTGTACAGTATACCTTATCACCAGGTCATTAGTGATCAAAAAAAATCATTCCAATTAAGAGTCAGCAAAAGCAACAGAAAATCTAAGATATGATCCTGTTGCTTCTACCCATTTCTTGTGCACAGCATTAGTCCATCTTCATTTTGATCCTTGAGTTCCCTTTTCACCTCCTTGCAGAATACCTTCTAAGACATTGAAGGTAAAACTCATCTCACCACAATTCTGCAAAGTGATGGTGCTCTGTGATAAATCTGATTTCAGGGGGAGGTATCCCAGGCCCCTGGTTGATAACATCTCACTCATACAGAGGAAAAAGCATCAGAACAGAGCCAGATGTTTTCCAAAGACAAAATAATTAAGTCTGGGTCTAATAAAGGCAATTAAATTGCATCCCATTCCCCTAGTCTTCTAGAACAGGAAATAATTTTATAGATAGAAGGTGCCACTTCCAGACTTTTTACATTTTTTGTATTTCCATTGCTGCTTTGGTCTTTACCATCTTGTAAAACCATAAGGATGTTTTATATAGAATCTCTGAAATATAAAATCAAATGGGTCATTCTCTCCTATCAGCAGACAGGTCTCTGTACTTTAACTGTTGATATTATGAACATTGGTTTTACTGTTTGGAACTTCAGAGATAATCTAGCTTTAGCCTATTTCGGCAACAACCCCATATTGCAATCTTTGTGCAGCCAAACAATCCATAGGTAATATCATCTGAGGCCAGAAAAACAAAAGGTCTTGTGTCCTGGTCCTTGCCTGTTCTCCAGGCATGAGTTCAGGTAATCCTGTTAAAAAGCACTGTCTTCTGGTTTATGTGGTAGCATGGATGTCAACACAGTAAACCTACAAAGGTCTATTGGTGATTACACTGAACAACAGCCTTTCACTTAAAAGGACTCTTAAACATGATATAGGCAGTGGTTTACATGTTTTAATATTTCACACGTTAGTCTAGCAGTTTTATCTTATTGGCAGTTTCTTCTAATGTACTAATTTAGTTTCCTAGCTACCCCATCTCTCTCATCACTTAGAAAACACAAGTAGATTTTGTTATGCAAACATGGCAAGATGTTCAGAATTGTCCCTTCCAGTCACAAAAATCTGTGAAAGACCATCTCACATCTTCTCAAGGATACTTTGTCCTCCCTTCACCACTCCCAAATTTATGTTCCCTGAGAACTACAAAAAACCAGATATTTCTTATGCCATCTGTGGGAAATAGACACTCACATTATTTCAGTTCCCCTGTGCCTCATCTGCAGTGTGGCCTGTGGAGCACCTCTGAACCTGCTCTGAGCTTCCTAACCCAGAAGGAAATGTGTCAGCCCCCATATTATCCTTCTATCTAATTTTCAATATATTCTCCTTGCTAAAATTTTGCTTTTTTAATTAAACTAAAAACAGCTGCATAATATTACCCCTTATGTAATGTATGTATGTACATACAGATCACAGAAATCAGTTTGCCATTCTGTGCTGTACAGCATAAAGGGGAATTTTGAATCTGAAAACTGACATCAAATCAGAAGATGAGGCTGATTTACCTTTCTGTGGTTGCAAAGGAGCTAACACATGAATGGAGAGTAGAGTTTGCAGCAATCCAAATAGCTTGACCAAGGTTGGGTTCCCGTTGTCAAGCACCTGCTGCTGTTTAAGTATAACTGTGCACCAAACTTAAATGAGAAAAAAAAAAAAAGACAGAAAATATTCACTTCATTAAATTCTCCTGAGTTTTTTTATTATTCACTACATGCATAAATCTCACTAATATGTATCCATCAAGCAAAAATCTAGGATCTTATTTTCTGTTTTCTCATGGAAATTTTGTGTCTTTTAATAGAAATAGATGCTGTTATTTTGTTGCCTTTTTATCAGGTTTGCCTAGACTTTGCTATATTTAACAGTCCAAAGTGGAGTGAATGATTACTCCAAAAAATATTATATCACTGATAGTACAGAACAATAATAGTGAAAACAGCTCTCTGCAAAAGCAAGTGGATATTAGCTGTAGATGGCACTGGCCAGATCGTTTGCTGTGACCTACTGATTTTGGTGTAAATCAATAAATATTCAGGGCACTAAGATCCAAGCTGATGGAAGGTTTTTAAAAAAACTAAAGCGAAGCTTTAATGGAAATTTAGCAGTATAAGTCTCCATATACAGCTCTCATAACACACATCTGTCCAGTTAGTCCTGTGAAAAACAGTCAGTGCTCACTTCTTACATCTGGTTCTTTACAGAACAGTGAGTATCCCAGGAAACTTGGCCATTCCTGTTCCAGTTTCATATGTAACTCCAGTGATGCATCAAGTGCATCACAAAACTCCTTGGAAATGAAGACTGTGGCTCAAAAATATGGCCAGTGTTTTTTCTTTGTATTAAAGAAGGAGAAAACAGAAGTGCATCATAAGGACCAGAATTAACCACAGTTCGCTTTAACCATAAAGTAGATAACTCTTGGGTATCAGCAGCAGATAACTCTTAGCCTACAGAAAAAAAAATTAGTTGTTGTAATTTCTATGACCTGTGATATCATTTCAATTGGAGAAACAGGATTTCAGATAAAATGTTGTGAAAGGCCTGATTTTCATTCCAGTTACATTATTGAGCTTTATTTGTATTTATACTTAGAATAGAATATGAATTTCAGTCTTGTTTCACACATGTGCTGAGGATCAAAACCATTGGTGTCAGTTGTAATAATCACTTAATGAACACATATTCAAAGCAATACAGTTCTTTTGTGTAATGCTGGCTCTTGGTGCTGATAACTGCTGAGGTCTAGGCAGGATGATCCTGTCTATCACTGAGGTAACTGAGAGCATCACAAGTAAATAAACCAACACTAATGACTCCATGGAACCTCTGAGTCTCCTAGTTTTAAAAGTGGTAGGTTATACTGGTAGCTGTTTTCTAATTATGGAAGATGTCTGGATGATTAAGAGTAGTTGAGGAAAAGTAACATTTATTCTGTGTTAAATACTTAGAGAAATCAGTCCAGATTCAGTCAAAGAATAGCAGTATCCACCATGCTGACAACCCCTGACACAATGTAGGTTAATTCCATCTCCTTTTTATGGTTTTCCTAAGTGCATGGTCAATTTAAATTAAAATGTTCAGTAGAAGAAGCTTGACTTGATGTTTATCTATAAATGTTTCAGGTGTCAAACAAGAGATACAGTGGCACTGATGAGGATGACAGTGACAGACTGTGCTTTGGAACGGTCATATAAAATACCTGTCCCACTGGAAGAATGATACTCAGAATTTTCTTCAAGTTCATTAAATTGTTTAAGAAAATCTCCACAGGGCACATTATTTTGTAACTTAGTTAATGCTATTTATTTTATTTCAGCAATAAATGCAATAAAATATGCTTATTGCTTTACACTATTGACCAAGCATTGCCTGAAAGAAACCTGGCAATTCATGCTAATTCATTATGATTGTTTCACAATATGAGGAAAGCTCTGTTCCGCTGAGCATTGCTGAGAGAAACAAACTTTCTCCTCAATGACCCTAAACTATAGATGAGAAATTTTTTGATCAATTTAATGAGGTATCCAAAATTAATGAAGGCAATTTTGACATGTAATAATCTGGCTTTTAAAAATTAAATCAACTGTGCCAGTAGTATAAAAAGTACATTTTTCAAAGCAGTAGAATGCAATCTGTTTGATCTTCAGAAAGTGGCAAAAGTGCTTTTTGTTGGTCATATCTGGCATGGTACCATGATTAAACCCCAGCTGAAAACAGCCACAAACTCACTCCCCCCCACTGGGATGGGGGAGAGAATTGGAAAGGTGAAAGAGAAAACTCTTAGGTTGAGATGCAGACAGTTTAATAGGAAAAGCAAAAGCCATGCACACAAGCAAAAAAAAAGAAGGAATTAACTCACAACTGGCAGAAGTTCAGCCATCCCCAAGAGAACAGGGCTCCATTATGTGCCGTGGTGACTTGGAATGACAAACACCATCACTCCAAGCATCCCTCCTTTCCTCCTCCTGCCCCCAGGTCTGCATGCTGAGCTGGGTCTGGGATACCCCTGGGGTCAGCTGTTCCAGATGTGCCCCTCCCAAATCCTTGTGCACCCCCAGCCTTCTTGCTGGCAGAGAAGGTTGTCAGGCTGTGTGAGCCCTGCTCAGCAGCAGCAACTACAGGATCAACACTACTGTCAGCACAGATCCAAAACAGCCCCATACCAACTGCCATGGAGAAAATTAACTGTACCCTAGCCAAAACTATCACATACAGCAATGTATTCTTAGCTGTGTCATAGGAAATACCAATCACCTGTGCAGAAGAAACAAAATATGAAAGAAAAAGAAGCACTATTGATAATATTGTTTGCTAAGGTAAAGTACCTCTATGGTTTTCTGTGTTTAAGCCAATCCCTCAAAGAGAATTTTTTAAATAACAATTAATTGTTTTAAAATAATTTTGAGTTCAAGGGGCTTTATTCAACTTTTTTCTCAATTTCTATGTCAAAGGAACAGAAAGAGGAACACATATTCCATTTCCATAAAAATCAGAGGAAGAGACCTTTGTATCAACTAATACATGGAAAATTTAGTAGACCTTCAAGACAACCAATGAAAATTTTTTTTTCTTCCAAATTGAATAAAATTATCCTATTGGGAATACCATTTTTCTGTCATTGTGGCAAGTGTTATTCCTGCTTGAATTGAGACACTCAATGTGACTAAAGTGGAAGCAAGCAGACCGAAACTTCAGGGACAGTGACCAATGGAAACAGGGACCTGCCTTAGGTACATCCCATGTCTTAAATGCATTTTTATATTGCTGTCAAATGGAACAAGAATGACTGAATGACGCTTGAAAAATTACAAGTATTAAATCAAATTTAAAAACTAACTTCATGGCCAAATATGGAGATATACGTATATATTTGTAAAGGGGTAGAAACTATTCTATTGATAAGTGAGAACAGCATGTATTTTAGCTCAATCACATTTCACCTCTGACACTGTTTAAGCCCAGATGGCAATTAGCCACCATACAATTTCCACTCTCACTACCTCACTCCAGTGGAATAGGGAGAAGGATCAAAGAAACCTAATAGAAAAAGTCATTTCCACAGCAAAGGAATATTCGGATATGATCCTTTTTAAAAAATAAACTGCAACTCTAGTAAGTAATTTTTTTATTCTAAAGTATGAGCAGAAAATGATAGATAAAGAAAAGGCAGCAGCGGTTGCATGAGTCCTGAATTCAAGCCTGAATGACTTGGAAAGTTCAAGCTCCTTCACAGATCATTGAGTCTGATGACAAAATCTCGGCATAAAGCTTTATGACCTGCAAAATAAGTAGTCCAGACACTGAAGAAGCTGTCCTGTGTGTCAGGGATAGATGTGCAGAATGGAGCTTAAAGAGCAAGAGTTTTGTGTTGTACCCAGTCATACTGCCTGGTGAGACTTAAGCCATACTGACAATGCTGTGCAGAGGTAGTGATTTCTTTAGGACTCCCCCTCTCCAGTTATCCTCCAGGATAGACCCACAGAGAAAGGAAATGTTATTTATATTTTTAATCCCATCTTTATCTGCCTAATAAGTTTGAAAATTAGAATTAATAGTGTGTATATATAAAACAAAAATCAACACAGTTGCTGCAGTATACTCACAATAGCAACTTCTTTGTAGAGAAATGGAAATAGATTCCTCTATTTCAGAAAACAAATATGTGCATTAAACAAAAAATCTCAATTATTCAAGCTAAGAGAATAACTCCTGTAATGACCTCAATGGAAGAATTCCTACCTAATTAGTGGAAAAACTCTTCTATAATCCTTTCTATATCTTTCAATAGCACCCAGTGCATTCTGGACTTCCACTGGAGACTGAAATGACAGCACACAGAGGATGCAGCAAGGAATACGGAAAATGTGGAACATAGCCAAAAAAAACTCAGTAGCTTCCCTCAAAAGGAATAAGAATTGTTTGAGATCTACCCTTGCCCTTGCAGTGCTAAACATTCTAGTCAAAAATTCCACCATGTTACATGTTTTATGACAGAGCTGCATAGGTATTAACTGACAAATATGTACTTCTATGAAAAGCAAAGATAGACACTTTTTGTTTTCTTTAGTCTTGTTTTCAAATGTCCTCTGAACTAGCTGATATCTTAAACAGCAATTTTGTATATAAATCTGATCCTTCCTAGGAAAAGAAAAAGGAGGTCTTATACCTGGGATTATAATTACTGTTTTTCAGAATATTTTTCTCATGGAGGTTAAGCATGGAAAAATATCCTAGCAGCAATGTTCCTTGTGCAGCTTAGGCAGTTATAAATATGACCCACAGTACATTGCTACAGATGTAAAAGCTATCAAATGATCTGGGAAAGTTTTTCTTTAAATGTGGCTTTGCAGATGTTGAATCATTTGGCAATTACAAGAAGAATAAATATGGTGCCTATAGTATGTATTCCCACTGGCCTTCTGTGACCCAGGTTAGCTTTTCCCTTAAAGAAAACATAAAGCATTGATGCACAATGTTTTCCTTTCCTCTGAAATTTAATAAAATAATGATAAAACCATTTGCTACTATATTAAAAAAGTAACATTTTAGGTCTCAAGCAGAATAAGGTCTCAGCTAAAAAATAGTTATGGACAGCATCCCTATTTTCTTTTTCCTACAAGCTACAATTTGGAAAGTCTTTTAGCAGCTATACCTTCATGTTGGAAGAAAAATATGAAACAAAAAGGTTTCTATGTAATTAACACTCAGAAACATCTTTAAATACGTTTAAATTTGATTTGTTGTCTATTGCACATTCCAAAAAAGGTCAATTTTATTTCATGATAATTATCAGACTGGGAGAAAAATCCAAGGTCATATCAATATGATTTGAGGACGTCCCCTGAGTGACATCTTCAAGGAGCTAGTCCTTGATATTCATTCAGTGGTATCTGAAATGTAGCTGCAGGTCTGTGTGTTTATACTTGCAGCATGAAAGAAGCATGATTTATATGAAAGTTTTCAGTGGTAACTGGCAATAAATGACAAGAACTTATCTATTCTCTCATGCAATCTCAGCTATTCTGTAACAGCTGTTCTTAGTATCTCTACAACTTTTTAAAAAGGGTAAGGACCTCTTACTCTGTTTAACTTCATTCACTGTGAGAGGAAAAGAGAGCAGTAATACTTTTAAGATCACATTGTATCTTCAAATGAATTAACTTCTGTTTGTAGATAAATACCATCATTGCAAAGCAATCTATGCAGGTGCCTGGTTTAGAAGTCCAGCTGTTGATTTTGGATAAAATTGTTTACTATCCAGTCAGAATCCAAGGGAACCAGTAAGAATCTTGTTTCTTAGAAAGATAAATGTATTTAATGATTTTTTTTTTTCTTTGCTGCAAGGTAGATACGACTGTGTTTAAAGTTCAGAAGTATATCAAGCTGAGTAACTGAGAGCAACCTGAAAACCCAGGAGAAGAGGGAAATACTGCTGAGGATGAAATAACTCTTTGGAAATATAAGTGATAAATTCTGATAATTCCATCCCAGCTTATCTCCACATACACTTCTGCTTATTACAGAGTTGGATCAGTGGTAAGTAGTCCATATGGTACGTGGTAGGAAATAGGTTTTATGGAACAAGGGATGTCAGCTGTTTAGTTTTATTTCACATTTTTTCCCATGACAACTTCATTAAGAAAAAAAAAAAAATCAAAAAACAAAACAAAAAAAATAACCTCAGGGTGGACAAAGTGATAGGACAAGCAATAATAGTAGGACTATTAGTGAGTAAATTTAGGTTAGATATTAGGAAGAAATTCTTGCCTGTGAGGGTGATGAGACACTGGCACAGCTTCCACAAGAACCTGTGGCTGTCCCATCCCTGGAAGTGTTCAAGGCCAGGGGCTCTGAGCAGCCTGGTTTGGTGGAAGGCATCCCTGCACATGGCAGGGGGGTTGAAACAAGATGATCTTTAACTTCCCTTCCAACTCAAGCAATTCTGTGATTCTGTTATCAGAAGCAAAACAAACTAAAAAAACATCACAAAATGTTCTTTCAGCAGTGAAGATCCAAGAATTCTAAATCTAAAATAGCTGAAGATTAATTTGACTTGTATAGAAACTTAAGGTTAATAAACAAAGACTCTTAGGTCTTGTAAATCTGCATCAATCTGATAAGAATGTTCTTTCTTAACAGTAGCTGGAGATCTAGTTCAATATCAATAAAATGTCACCAAAAAAATCTATATCACTATTTACTTTAAATAAACAGAATAAAACAGCATACCTCACTTGAGGCTTTGATTTTGATTTTTTGGTTTTTTTCCTTTAAGGATTACACTATTTTCTATCCATCTTACTGCTCATTTCTCCTTATATTTTCTATTTCATAAGACAAATTATAGATCATTTCTTAGCAAAGTCTGTACTTCACAAGTGCCACACTTGTTTTCTAGTTTTAATCTAAAGATCTAAATCAAGAGAAAATAATAATATTCTGAAGTGTGAATACAAATATGCATTAATACACCTATTATCAGAAGTAGATGGAAATAATTATATAAATAATTATAAAAAAATCAAGAAATACATCTCCTCTTCTTTATATAGGCTCTACTTGGGATTTACCTAGCAAGTTCTGTAATGCCTAAGTATCAGAGTCCAGTAAAGGAAATTGTTATTTATTTGTTTTAATGCCATTAAATGAGCTGATTACTCACCCATATAATCAGTTTCTTCCTTTTGTGATATGGCAGCTCTTTCTACAAAGTTTTTTTCCCCTTGTTCACCTCTATTCAATTCGGTCTTGTCTGAACTTAGAAAACACTTTCTTTAGGTCATTGTTTATACCATTTTTGCACAGTGAGACTTACATAGAGTTATAAAATAATACAAAAAAGTAAAAACTAAGTGTGAGGGTAAATATGAAAACAGCTTCCCTTAAAATTCTGTTCTGCACTACTTTCAAAAAAAAAGAGATAAAAGGATCATATTTTTATCACTTTTTTCTATCACCATCCAAGCTCTATAAATGTTGACTTGCACTGTCTGCTTCCCACCAATGTCTAGCAGATTTCCAAAGAAGACCTCAGCAAGACTTTTTCAGTGTAATGGCGTTTTTGTGTTCAGTGACATTGAAACACATCCAGACAAGAATGAAACTTGTATTGGTCAAAGTTAATAAAGAATTTTATTTGTTAAAAAATAGTCCAGGCAATAGTATGAAAGACAAAGATTCAAGTCATCTTCCTCTTGTTTTAAAATAGAAATTTAGAATTTGATGTCTTACACTCTGGGCAATTGCCCTGAATGATAGTCTCTGCCTAATCTAGAGTGAAGTTCAGGCTGGGTTGAGGTGATGATAAGGAAGGAAATTATTTCCTTTTTCCACAAAATTGAAAGGTCTTGGATATTGCAATGTCATTAGAAAAAATCATCATCACTTCTAAAATCTTTACTGTGTCAGTGTTAATTATGTGGGAAACTGTGAACTCAGTCATGAAGACAAAAAATAATTCGCAGGATGTATCTGGGCAGTGCCTTAATTTGGCCAATGGATTGAAGAGAGCAGAAGCCCTGTTGGGGAAATGCCACATATGAGGATCAGACATCTGCTCTTTGTAGTGCCCCAGTTTCCACAGAGTAAATAACCTTCCATTTCCTGTATGTATTACAAGCACTTGCCTGAATATAAAAGAATGTTAAGTACCATCCTGGGCTATGGAACACATTTATTCCAGCTATGATAGGTTTGTTGGCTCTGCTTCCCTCTGCTTTCCATCCATTCCCTCGACAACATCCCTTCCCCATACCTGTTACTCTTCTGACTCTCATCGCTGTGTTCACTAATCTCTCTTCCCATTCCTTATTGTGCCCACTTTCATTGGCACTGATATCCTCAAGGAAATAATCTACCTATTTTTAGGCTTTTACTCAAAGTATGTGAACAGAAGCTTTTAAAAGTCTGATTGTTCAACCATATTTAAGTAATTTTCAAAACACAGCAAAGACAAATTTCTGAAATTAGGTTGGTTGTATCCTTTCTCCCTCCCAGAGAGAATCCAAGTACCTATCTAATCATACATTAAGGGGGTAGAGTTCCACAAATAAGCAGCTGTAAGGTTATCTTTAGATGGGCAAGACTAGGTATTTTCAGAAGGAGATGATTTATATCAGTATGACAAAACTATTTAATCTGAATACAAAGTTTCCACCACATAATAAGTATTTTTCATACTTTCAGAATCATAAAGCCAGTTCTCATACTGAAAATTCTTGTATAATATTAGCTGCTAATGGAGTTCATAGTCACTGATAAATCTTAAATCAAAGCCATGTGTGAACACAATGCATTCCCTTTAGTGACGTAAGTTCAGCTTGCTATGTTTAGCAGAACCATTCACATATATAAGATTAAATCAAGGCATACACATCATCTCCTTAAAAATAATCACAGTAAAGCACTCTAAAAAACAATGTGACTGATCTGATTGTGCCATTAGGTGTGGGAGAATACCTGTAGAGACATGGCTCAAAGAGAATAATTTCAAAAGAAGGCAGAACATCGCATCATAATAATGAATGCTGTGCATGGCATTGTTCAGGCAAAGATGATCTGCACAATTAATCTTGTGAAGAAAATAATAAAGGATAAAGGAGGATGGTATAAAATTGCTTGTAGCCATTAGAAATTAGTATAAAACATTTCTTCGTTAAAATCTCCATTATAATAGGACTGCCAGTTGGGAAGTCACTTTTGCTGAATTATTCATTTTGATTAAAGAATTTCAGCTACCAGTACAGTGGACCTGTTACTTGTCAGGCCAAGGGTATTGCACAAAGACTGGGGAAGGAGGGGCTGCAGAGCAGTGCTGTGGAAAGGGACCTGGGGGTCCTGGCTGATGGCAAGCTGAACATGAGCCAGCAGTGCCCTGGCAGCCAGGAGGGCCAGCCCTGTCCTGGGGACATCAGGGACAGCATCAGCAGCCAGGCAAGGGAGGGATTATCCTGCTCTGCTCTGGGGCAGCCTCACCTCCAGTGCTGGGGCAGTTTTGGGTGTCACAGTATAAGAAGGACATTGAACTATTGCAGTGTCCAAAGGAGAGCAATAAAGATGGTGAAGTGCTGCAATTATGTCAAGACAGACAGGACTAGCATCATCACTAGTTTTTTATTAAAAGCTTCTTATGCCTTCTCTCAATGAACTTCTCTCAAGCAGCTCCACAGAGCACTGTCCCCCCTTCCCTCAGTCTCTCTGTAAGTTTCTTTCTTCCTTCTGCATAACTGGCTAACTCCAACCTGTCCCAGGCACCTAACCCTGTCTGTCCCTCACACAACATCTTCTTACCTTGTCTGTCCCTTGCACAACTACACATCTCTTACATCCTCACAGCACACCCAACAGACCCCAAACCACAGCAGACTCTGGATCTCCAGCTCCAACTTACTCTCAGCTACCTAGCCTATTCTTTTATAACCTCCATCCTCATTGAGCAGGCAAGGCTGTTTCCACTCCTGAGTAATCAGTACAGCTGTAATTCATTGGGAAAGATTGCCTTCTGCACTAACCTTAGAACCTATCTTCCCACAGTGCAGGGCCCTGAGGGGCTGAGGGCACTGGGTCTGTTCAGCCTGGAGGAGACTGAGGGGAGACCTCAGTGCAGTTACAGCTTCACTGAGAGGGGAAGAGAGGGACAGACACTGATCTCTGCTCTGTGCTGACAGGGACAGCACCTGAGGGAATGGCCTAAAGTTGTGTCAAGAGAAGTCTGGATCAGAGAAAGGCTCTTCTCCCAAAGGTGAGCCCAATCCTTTCACAAAAAGGTTTTTGGGTACTGGAACTGCTACCCGGGGAAGTGGTCACAGCACCAGCCTGCCAGAGCTCAAGAAGCTTTTGAACAATCCTCTTGGGCATGTGGTGGGATTCTTGGGGATGGTCCTGTGCAGGGCCAGTAGTTGGACTGGATGATCCTCCTGCGTTCCTTCCACCTCAGTGGAATCTGGAATTCTGTAATTGCCATAAGGTTGCTCTTTACCACTCAGATGTGCAGCACTAGACAAAGATCATAACTATGCAACCATGTGATTCACCTTGTCCTAGTATAAAGCAAAGGCATATATTCTTCTTCACAGTAGAAACTAACATAGTAATGGAGTTGTCAGAGTCACACTAGAGAAAAATGGATGGTAAAATGTTATACTCTAACCTTGGGACTATACCCTCCAACACTATAAATTAAAATCTTTCATTTACACTGAAACACATTGCATCTTAGCATTCACACTGATTACACAAATTGTACTTTCATTTCATTACTCATTTGCACCTCATGAAGGTTTCGCAGGTAACATATTAATACCAGAGATAAAATAGAAAATTAAAATCAAATTTCAAAAAATATATATCGATTAAGCATCTTTTTATTTACAGTAAATTCACGAATACAAGCCACACTGAGTATAAGCCGCATCTCTGGGTGTTGGCAAACATTTTGTTCTTTGTCCATAAATAAGCCACGCCTGAATATAAACCGCTCTGTCGTTCGCAGCGAGGACCCGCGTGCAACAAAGTTGCCAATTAGTAACAGAGCCGCAGCAGGGCGGGGTTTACTGGCTGAGCTAAGGCTGTGCAGGCTCAGCCCGCTAGGGGCTGCTGATGGGGCCAGGTGGCCCAGCTCGGCGCCGCCGCTCAGGGCCGGCCACCGCTGCCACTGGGCTCGGTCACCCCGGCCTGGCGCTGCCCTGTGGTGGCAGGCAGTGACGGAGCCCCACCCGCGCCCGTGGCGGCGGCAGCGGCGGGCGGGGACAGAGTTTCCCCGCTCCTGCCGTGGCGCCGGCGGGCCGGGACGGAGCCTGCCTGCTTCTGCCGTGGCGGGCGGGGACAGAGTTTCCCCACTCCTGCTCCTGCCGCGGTAGGCAGGGACGGAGTTTCCCCGCTCCTGCTGCGGCGGGTCGGGACGGAGCCTGCTTGCTCCTGCCATGGCGGGCGGGGACGGAGTTTCCCCGCTCCCGGCGCGACGGCGGCAGGTGGCGGCGGAGAGCGGGGGCGGACCCCCTGCCTCCTCCCCGAGCCGTGGGGATGTCAGCACAGAGCCCCCTGCCTCTCCCCTGCCTGAAGTAGGGAACTCCCCTGCCTCCCTCCCTCCCCCTACACTGCCGGCGCTAAGCTGACCCCACCCGCCGCGCAACACATTAACCAATTTGTAACAATCGCGAAATCCTGGGTTTTACTGGCAGGCGCTCGGCTCGGCACCCTGGCTGGCACTTCTGGGGTTGTAAATGTCAGAAAATTATTCACATATTAGCCGCTCCTGAATATTGGCCGCATTTCCGGTTTGAGAGCAAAATTTTAGTCAAAACGGTGCGGCTTGTATTCGTGAAATTACTGTGCATTCTCTGAAGCACCTGAAGAAAAAATATAAACTGGAATCTGAAAAGAATTATAGAAAATATCTTGGCATAAGGAGAATGAATGTTAAATTGACAAGCAGGTTAATAGTGAAGGCAAAAGTTTATGGAAAATGAATACTTTCCCAGCAGTTCAGGAGTTATAAGGCAATCATAACCATAGGTAACATGAGTGAGAATGGTGTCTATTTACATCTAATCTGCAATGCCTGGGGAGAAGGAGGGAGAAGGAGCTGGAATTTAAGAAGTATCAGCAAAAAGCAAGGCTCAGAAAATATGTTGAACCCACATTGAACCTATTTGTCAATTTGAAAATCTCCATGAGCCAGAAATGTTAGATAGGAAGTTAGTGACCCTATTTGCTTTCAACAGTATTGGGTATGAAATAGCTGAATCTTGTAACCATGCAAGAAGTGTATTATGAGACTGAAGCATACAGCTGTGTTCAGCATTCCTGTAAAAATAGCTGGACAGTATCACACATGCCAAACAAAATTTCTTCATCTCATGTGTGAATTCCAGCTGAAATAAGATAGCAGGGTTGGATTGCACATAAAAATCAGAGATCACGGCCTAGCATTTTGTTTCCAAATTCATCCTACATATAACATTTGAGAGGAGGAAAATTAAGTCTTACCTTAATGTTGCTAAAAGATATATGCCTTTTGCAATGACTTTCATCTGAAGATCTCAAAGGTTTTTATTAACCCTAAGCCTGACTCCTCATTATCTTACTTTTTATGGTAGTTGATATTAGTGTTGAAATGTATAAAACATCCTACTATGATTCCTTGGACAAAAGTTTATATTGATTTTGTGTAGCTGTTGATAACTTCATGACTCCCAAAGAAGCCAGTGGAAACCAATACTGTGCCATTTGAATACTGTTATCACCTTTCCCACTCCTGAGCAAGAAGTGTCCTAATTGTGATATTCCAGTCCCTGCACATGCCCTACAAGGTGGAGAGAGACTCTACAAGGGCGTGTAGTGACAGAGGCACAAGGGAGAATGGCTTCAGAGTGGAAGAGAGTAGTAGAATAGATATTAGACAAAATGTCTTCTTTGTGAGTGGGATGAGACACAGGAACAGGTTGCCCATAGAAGTTGTGGCTTCCCCATCCATGGAAGTGCTGCCCAGGCCAGGTTGGATAGGGGTCTGAGCAACCTGGTGTAGTGGAAGGTGTTCCAGAACATGGCAGAGGGGTTGGAACCAGATGATCTTTAAGGTCCCTTCCAAGCCAAATACTACGACTCTATGATGCTATTCATCATGTGCAGATCTGCTAAATACAGTAGTTTCACGAATACAAGCCGCACGGATTATAAGCCGCACTTCCGGTGCCTTGACAATGTTGCTGTCTTTGTCAATAGATAAGCCGCACCCCGAATATTAGCCGCACTTTTGTTTGTCGCGAGAATCCGTGCGCAGCTTTCACAAATTGGCCAATTAGTAACAGGATCGCGGCTTAGCGGGCTTTACTGGCTCGGGGCGGGGCCAGGAAGGCTCGGCCCGCTCATGGTTGCCGACGGGGCCGGGTAGCCCAGCTCAGCGCCACGGCTCGGCGGGGCTGGCCGGGTGGTGCTGCCGCCGCCGCCGGGCTCGCTGGCCCCCCTTTCCCGTCAGCACCGCCTCGCTGCCGCGTTCCCTAGCCCTGCCGGCGGGCTGCCACCACCCGGCTCGCCGGCCGCGCCGCGTTCCCTAGCCCTGCCGGCGGCCTGCCGCCGCCCGGCTCGCTGGCCGCGCCGCGTTTCCCTAGCCCTGCCGGTGGCCTGCCGCCGCCGCCGCCCAGCTCACTGGCCGCGTCACATTCCCTAGCCCTGCCGGCGGGCCAGCCACTGCCGCCACTGGCAGGCATGCCGGCCGCCCCCTCCCGTCTGCACCGCCGCCGCGTTTCCTCGCCCTGGCCGGCACTGCAGGCCCCCGCACCGCCAGGCTCCCCCACGCTGCTGGCCCCGATTCTGCTGGGCTTCCCCCGCTGCCAGGCAGCCCCACCCGCCGGCCTTCCTGCTTCTGCCATGCTCCCCTGCACTGCTAGCCCCAGTTCTCCCGGGCTCCCCCGCCCTGCTGGCCCGGGCTCTGCCGCCCCCCTGCCCCACCCTGCTGGCTCAGGCTCTGCCGCCCGCCCCCACACTGCTGGCCCCGCCTCTGCCAGGCTTTCCCACCTCAGCCGGGGCCGGCCGGGCTCCAGCTTGGCTTGGGGCTGCCGCGGGCTCTCACTTCCGTGTTGGCAGCTTTTAGAATTTTGTTAATGTTTTAGCCGCCCCAGAATATTGGCCGCACTTCCGGGTTTCCACCAAAATTTTGGTCAAATTGGTGCGGCTTGTATTCGTGAAATTACTGTATATTGACTTTTACTCTGTGCAGTTACTACTCCACCAATGGCATCAATTTCCTTGGATCTAGAAGCCTTTTCCCTTACACACACATCTTTGTAACACTTTTTCACCAAACTATTAACATTACTGCTTCTGTTGCAGTTTCCCTCGATTATCCCAAGATAATCTTAAAATTCAATCATGGACACTGTCACTTTTTTTTACAAGCTACCTCTTGACGTCTGAGTAGCTCATTCAGGATTTCTGCATTTTCCCACCAAGGTGCCCATTCCCAGGTGCCCATGGTTGGTTGAATTTATACATATTTGATGAGCACATATAAATAGATACTGTGGTTAAGGTCATCTGAAAAGTCCAAATGTGGCCATTTCCTCTGGAGGGCAAATGGGCCCTTGGCCTATTCAAGAGTTAGATGTTGTTTCAAATAAAGCTTTCTTTGCTGCCCTGATAAAGTAAGGAAAGCCATGTCCAAGGGAGAATCAGACTCTCCTTAATGACATGTGCAAAGGCATCTTGCAGCAGTTTACATTTGCTAACAATGCGACCTTGAAAAGAGTGATTGTTGTCCTTTCTTCTCCCACTATGTTTGAGGTGTCTTGTTTCCTTTTGCTCATTGAACAGTGCCTGCAATTAGTCTTTAAGCTCTTTACACCAAGGAGTGCCTTATGCAGTTTTATTTGCTGTTTAATACCAATTAAGATGGATTTGCTCTTCCTTTGCCAAAGTTATCCATGTCACTCTATAAATATTGGAAAATAAACATGCCATTCTCAGGGCTTCATTGTTTGTTTGGGACTGTTGTAGCTGTTATTCAGGATGCTGTCTTAACTGAGGCTGAAAAAAATAAAATGAGGCTTGTGGGCTTTGTGGAATACTTACATGATGCCTAAATCATTTTGCCACTTAATCTATTTGGGATGAAGGAATGTTTCTTGATTGACTATTCTCAGATGATTGACTTTCTCTCAATTTGTTCTTTTTTTCAAAGCTTTCCTACACTAGCAATAAGCCTCTGATACCCAAACCACAGAGGAGATATTTTATTTATGCATATTCATAGGTGATTAAAGGAAATTGCACTTGTTTATTTTGCCCATCTGAATTGTAATATTATCCATGTTGTTTCCTGCCTTAGAAAAAGCTGTTTAAAACTCATGTGATAAAAGGGCAATAATTCCCTGTAGGTCTGTTCATGGTTAATTCTATTTTGAAATAACTTCTATGCACAAAAGGCCAGTTTTATTTGATGCCATAAGAATAAAGATTCATAGTTGCTATTATTTTACTGAAATGATTTTGTAATGCAAATTAAGCAGCTTTAGAATTCAATTACTTTTGTGCTAATATAAATTGTAAAATTAATGTAAGCGTACTATACCTTCAGCAGCTGGTATCATAAAAATTCAACCAATTTCAACAGCTGCAGTCAAAGATATCCTGTGGTCCAAATACTGGAATCAAGGTAGTGGTAATAGAAATGCTTATTTTGGGCACAATTGTGATAATCAGAATACCTCACAATGTCTAAGTCACTGTCATGAGTAAACAAATAAAAAATAGAATAAACATACTGCAGATATAAGCCTTTGAAATGCTGTGTTCCCACTGCAGTGATGGATTAGGTAAGAGACCACAGGCAAAGGGATTCCTCTGCATCACCATCATGCCCACAGAGCTGCAGGCACTGGAGCTATTCTGGCAACAACTTGTGATGAGGAAATGGATGGTGGAATAGAAATCAGCAAGAGCTCACTCCCATCTGGGAGAGGTCCCTTGGGTGCTGTCTTTATATACTGCCTAAGCACAAAATAGATAACCTGGATCATCCACAGGATAGGTTATTTTGTTTTATTTTACTTTGATTTATTTTATCTATGCTATTTTTAACATCTGGGAGGGCAAAAAAGAGAGAGAAAGAGACATGGATTTGCATTTGACCACAGAATCTCTAAATAAATCTCTAAATAAACACAGACTGCCGAGTACCTCAGCTGGAAAGGTGGAGAAGTATCCGGAATTAATGCGGCAGCTGCTGAGACTGCTCCTCATCTCATTCTGAGCTGTCTGGGGAAAGTCTGTGGTTGGAAAAAATAGCCCTAATTCTCCCATTTGCCAGAACTAGTAGGAGACAGAAGGAGTTAAGTAAAAAGACCCTAAAAAGGTGCTCATTCTAAAAATAGTGTAGTCATTAGCTAGCCAAGGGAACTACTGTGAGGGGCTGAATTACAATTCTTTCCCCACTACCAATGTAGCTGGATGCTCTTTAAAGAAATATCAGACAATCAAACCATATTTTATGGATGCATGTTGAAGCTGAGAGGAAAGAAAAAATTGCTTTATAACCTAGACAGCCCTACTGCACTTGGATTTAGCTATTAGCTCCTATGTTTACCTGAGATAATGCCTGGGTTAAGGAGCTAGCAGAGCCAGGTCAGATTGAGAGTGGCTAAAGATCACACTATGACTCCTCCTATGCCACCACCCCAGCATGTGGCACTTGGAGTGTCTCATTCCTTGGATCTGCTCCAAGGATCCTCACTCCACACAGAAAAATGCAAAATTTAAATTTTTCTCTATGTTTCTACCTCATGCTTTACACCTGTCTCCTCACGCACAAATTAACATGCACACAACTCCAATGAGGTTTCTGTAGTTCAAATGAAGAAAAATCTCCATCATGTAGTTTGAGTGTTACCTGGATAGTACATGAAATTGATATTGATTTTCAAAACTTGTGGGTAATTAGTTGCATATCATAGTTTTCAACTATGATATGCAACTATGCTATGCAACTATGCTGTTGTTCTTGCTGTTTTAATAAGTTACTGAACACAGCACAATCAAATTTCATAACGAATAAACTCATTTTGTTTTAATTTTATACAGAACTTTAGGTTTAAGTACAAAGGATAATGATCTTTTCTATTATATCTTCTACATGATTTCTGTTGAAATGGTAACTGAAAAGTTGGAAGATGGAGGCTATTAAAAGAAAATTAATTCAAAAATTTATATCAAAATTAGTTTGATTCCATATTATTACATTGAAATGATCTTTCAGCATAAATGAACTAGTTGGATAGCCTTGTGTTTTTCTTCATTTGCCATAAAAAATCCTCGATAAAACAAAGTCCCTGCACTTGTCACTTTCTGCGATGGGCAGTGTCCCATCTCAGTTTGTCTATGAGGACTGGGAGGTTTCTGTAAAGATATGATATATGCTGCCAAGTCATGTAAATGCAATCAGAGTTCTGCTGAAGTTACTGCAATGACATAAGTAACTGAGGCATTGATGGATGAGGCAATAAGAGTAACAGAAATGGGAAAAGGGGTTATCTCAATGTCATTGGTGTCAAAGATGGAAAGCATGGACCAGATTTTACATATGAACCATCCTGGACTTCCTCCATTTCTCTAGAGAAACCAGTGAGCTGAGTTTTGGGCTGCCTTGCATTATTGAAAAGAATTTGGTGTGTCATCTTATTTTGCTGCGAAGTTAAAAATTTATGCAATGGAAAATTTTGTCCTTGATGATAAAAGTACAGTACAATTTTCTACTTTCTAGAGAGGTCATCAGCTTCTCCCTGTCTTCAGAGAGGACAGGTAAACAGGGTGAGGCAGCTGCCAGCCCCACTGCAGAGTTCAGTACCACTCTGCTTTCATACTTCAAATACACAACAAAGTTGCCTCATTGGCCCAGTTTAATGGACTACTTGAGTTGGTGGCTCTTGTCATTACATGGGAAAGAGATTACACCTGTCAAATTCTTAGTCTGGATCAAGTCAGGATCTTCCTCACAGCTATATAACAGCCTTCAAATACAAATCAGTATGGCCATCTACATTTATACTTTCATGGAAGACAAAATACCCACTATAGGTATAGTCAGTACTAAAAGATGCTTAGATGATGTGGTAATTTGTATAGCAGCTTTGACATCATGCTTCATGCCCTTTAGTCTGTCAATATTATGGCAGGAAACTGAGCAAAGTTTAGGATCTGTCAGGTCACTGTAAAACCTTTACTGTGTAGTCATGAAACGTTGAACACCAAAGAAACATCAGATTGAAATATTTCATTTTTCTCAGTGTCCTCAACAGCAGTCCAGTCTTAAGAACCAAAATAAAGTCAGAGAACAAGACACTAGTACTTGTAAATATCCACTGTAATCTTGACAGCCCTTTTGGTAGAAGTAGATTACAAGCATGGTTATGACAGAATTATAAACCATATTTACCAAGAAAACCACTGTATAGTTAATGATTGAGTGCCTCTAAACCTTAGATGGCATGGAACTACCACAGTGACAGCTTTGGCCTAACAACCCAAGAGCTTATTTTAATAATTCGTTTAAAATCTGGTCTAGCTGATAGCCAGTCTTCACAGAGGGTCCCTCGCTTTGGGATTTGTGTCCTCAGTAAAAGGCAATTGGATCAAACCACATTCTGCTCCACTGTGTAACTCTTTGCTTGTGAGTTTATCACCAGTTATGATCTGCTCTAAGGTTTATGCATTGACCATGACAAAATGGCTATAACCACTAAAATATCTGCTGATACTTCCTCTTAATAATTTCCTAACTGGTATTGCTTCCACTCCTCTTATTTATTGCCCATATTCCTGAGACACAGCCCCAATCCACTACTTTTAGTAAACTCCCCTCTCAGAAAAGAGGAATGCTTATTTCAGGATAGGGCCCAATGCAGGAAGATGAGAGGGAGAATCCCTTTCACTGAATCATGTCAAAATAGGAAAACTTGGCAAAGGAGCCTTCATCTGCCAACAGAGAAGAAAAATCTGTTGTAACCCTGCTATGAAGACATATCTTCACCCTGTGATGACATTTCTTTCAGAAATGGGAGCATTGAACTAAGGTCCACTGCCCTTCAAGGGATCCCATTTAACCTTCTATATGTCATTGCCTTACACATTGCACTTTTCTGGAAGATTCACTATAATTCATGTAATTTTGAAGTATAAAAATTCTATTGAAGCAGCAAGCACACTCTGAGGTGAGTTATGGTCTGGACTGCAGATCCACTTAGAATCCACTACACAGCTCAGAAATTACCAGTGAGGATTTTCCCTCTGCCACTGCCCTCACAAGATTATAGACTGTATTCTTATCTCAAGCAGTAAATTTGAGCTTCTTCCATTATGTGCCAAACACAATTACCCTAGATTCTAATGAAGAAATTACAAGTCCTGTTCAGTTTAAAAATTAAATAGCAAACAGAGATTGCAGGTTGTATATGTGCAGTTGACCTTGGTTTACTTTGTAATAAAGTTTAGCAGTCTTGGATTTTGATCAAATGTATCATGTATTTGGATTTTACTTTGCTATACAATAGAACCAATTTCCTATTTTTGAATTATCCATTTAGCAAAAGGGGATTAACAAGGGAACTAAATATAAAGATGCCAAACTCTTGAAAGTGGTTTATATGCAGAATGTTTGTTTACAATGTGATGAAGCATTTGAGTCTGAATTTCTTGGGATTCATTTCTCATTTTTCCCTGCTTGCAGCAGGGAAGCTGCAAGCATTTAAGCAGTAAAATTCCTATAGGGACATTTTAATCTCAGTCTAGCTCTGAATTTTGTACAAGTGGGCTGTCATGTGGAAGTGTTTTGGCCACGTGTTTTAATCTGGTTTCATTGTGAAGAGTGCACACAGTTGCTTCAGTATGAGCCATGCTGACCTCACTGGGGTCAGCCCAGAGATCAGTATAAGCCAGCTCTGTCTTGTGCTTCACAGTGAATGAAGACCTTAGCACCAGCCAGCAGCATTGGATGGAGGCCACTTCAACAACTCACTCTCACAGCCAAGCACAAGGCTCTCCAAATCCAGTCCATTGCATATACATCTGCCTCTCGTATTCACAATTGCACCATACACATCCAGGCTTCATAGATTCCTAGCACAAGTGCGTAAACAGAAAAAAAACACGGGGGAATTACCATTCAAACAAATGATTCTTGTGGGGAAAAGTGTTATGAATGCTGCTCAACATACTGCACCTGCAAGCAAAGAGCATTCTACCTGCTGTCCAGTGCCAATAGTAATTCCAGGTTTACTAAGAGCCTGGGGAATTCAATGGACAGCACTTGTGTGAATGAATAAAATTTTTAGCACATGAAGCTATAGAACTATGTGTGTTTATGCTCTAGTCTTGGTCGTCTGTGTTATCCATTTGCTCATTTCAGGGCAAAATAGGAAAAATAATTATCCTTTCAGCAGAAATACTAAAGCTGTAAAAATTTCCATTGATTAATCCAGAAATTACCCAAGAACTTGAAGTATTTGTTCACCACAACCTGTAATTTTGCTGATGGGCTGCAGCGAGTCTCTAGGAGCCAAAAGGGTTCAGCTGAGGTGACACAGTAAGTGCAGAAACATGCTGCTCCAAAGCTGCATAGAATTTCCACTCACATCGTTAGCTTCAAGGATAATAGCTGTGAACTCCAGGGCAAGCTTTCTTTATAGAGAACTAACGAGTTTTTGCAATCCTCAGAACATCCTGTACCTGCTGTTGAGCTCTGAGTGAAACAAGCAGAAAGGAAAGTAAGTGTCTCACCTGTCTTCTTCCAGTCCTGTCATTATACACTACTACATGGTAAATAATTTCACATCCAGATAACAATTTACAGTTCTGATTCAAATTGTTCCTCTCAACAAATCCTAAAAGAAGAATTGAATTGAGCCATAGTGAAGATTTGGATGTTTTCTATGCCTTATATTCCTACTAGCTAATTTCAAATGTATAATGTTTGTAGTAAGAATAGGGAAAAATATTCAAGAGATGAATTTTCTATCAAACTACAGTTTTATCAGAACCAGAAAATAAATAATAAATGCAACTCTCTGTAAATGGGATTGAAACCTTTTAATATTTTATTTCAATTTATTATTTGTTTCTTTTTCATTCTGAATTGTATATCATAGCTAATTTTCAAAGTCAGCTGCATTATAATTAAATTCATGCTTAGTGTAGTAGCCTACTCAACATGCCAAAATGAAATTAATTGAAATTATAAAACACAGCATTTTGACATAATGAGAGAAAACTGTACTAGGGATTTAACAAAAATGAATTCCTATTCTGTGGGAAACATCAAAATTTTGTCATCTTCTGAAAAGGAAATCAGACTGCTAAACTGTAATTATGTACCTCAGGGGCTGTACCTCAGGGGCTGTTGTGGGACATCAGATGCATGTGATGTCAGGTTCTGATCATCAGAGCTTCACAACTTCATCTGTAGTTTTCCAACTTTGCTTGAGCGAAAATGCACACACAAATTGCAGTTGTCACAGCTTTGGGTTGATGCTTTCTACAGAAATAAAGTGCATTGCTCAAGGTTCCTCATGACTGCAGTCCCCATGCAAACAATGTCTTTTTGCTTGTGTCAGGTGTATTTAGTGAGATTTCATCTTCACAGGATGCTAACCCATGCCATTTAGTCTGAGGATAAAGAGATACTAGCATTTTCCAGGGGGTCTGGAGAGAGTCTCAGTCCACACTCACAACCATATGACACCTCCATGAATCCCCCAGTTGTAACTTTTGCTGTGCCCCTCACAGCTGCAGCAGGTCTCAGTACAGCCTTCCTTTCTGGCTGCCTGCACACCACCTTCCCCTGCTGCAGGAAATATCAACAGCTTCAGCTGAGATCTGCCAGAGCCTTGCAAACTTCAGGCAGGTAAACAGAGGCTGCACAAATTTCCAAGCCAGACCTCGGAGAAAGAGTGTGAAGCACCTAATTCACAACAGTGCTTAGGGCACATCCAAGAGTTGTCCTTGAAAATCACATCCAGACTGTTATTACAATATGCCTGAGCAACCAAGAAAACTTAGTTTACAGCTACATTGGTGAAGCCTTCTGGTGCTGGCAGTGATGCCTGGCAGCAAAGCCTGGTGCCTCAGGATGGCTTGTGTCCACATGGCCTCTCTGGAGCAGACTGGACATTTGACCAGAGTCTCCCATACATCTCACATCGTGCCTCTAAATACAAACCATCTCAAAGCTCTTTTCCTGGCCCTGAGAATTGGCTTAATTCTTCATTTTCTAACCTTTTTGTAGAGTGTCATAGCATCCAGAATACAGAGAACAGAGCCCAGATGTGTATCTGAACTTTGATTAATAATAATTTCTGTTAGCATTGATGGTCTAAACAGAAATTGTGCAGGTGACTCTTCAACTACTTTAACACTCAAGGTGATCAGGGTGCAAAATCTGATCTAATCCCTTTGCATTTGGTGCAATATCTGGACTGTTCTCTGGACACACTCCTCTGTGTTATTCAGTTTAAGAGAAGATGTGAGACAAAATTAACAATTAGATTTTTTACATTTAATTTCAAAACACCTGCAGTAATGCAAGTGGTCTGTTATTATTAACTAGAATGTTTTCTGTGTATTCTGATAACTTCTCACACGTTTTGGGGTGGGGCTAGGGATTTTGTGCAGAAATACTGATGGGATGGAAGACAGGCGACAATATGTGAAAGGGCAAACCTGATTGATGGTATGATCCACTCAACAGAAACAATCTCTGTACAAAAGCATTACTGAATCCATGTGCCATTTTCATCACAGAATAAATACTTTATCTCCCAAGGAGAACAGAAATGCACTCATAGATTCAGCAAGGATGCCATCAGAGCCCTGACCTCCTCCCAGGAGCAAATAGGAGAGGCCACTCATTTGCCAGTATACCTCAGGCAAATTCCAGGCTAAATTAAAAGCACAAGTTTGGAAGAATCTGTATCTTTTCCACAGCAGACTACAGAGATTTCTATTTCCCCTCAGAGCAATAGAACGGTGCTAGGGACATTAAAATGGTACATTAATCCACAGTGTTTTGGTGTGACCTTGTATGTACACTTTTGCCATGCTTCATAAAACCATTCCTAGATTACACAAGTCTAGAGAAATGCTGATTAAGCTGTACAGTAAATCTGAGCCTGAAATATGAATAATTAACCACTGCAGAGGCTGCCAATAACTGCAGGGCAAGAGCTTCTTTTAATTTTCCTTCAAAAGCTGAAGGAAGCAATGTTTGATTGTGAGATTTCATCCAACTACAAAAGAAAACAGAGTATAGTATTTCTTTGCTTTTGAAAATTACATGACGAAAATTACCAGTGTCTGCTTTGTGAGACAGAGAATTCCAACTGAGGATTCAAAAGATAAAGAACAAATAAGTGTGCTATATATGTATGTCTTGGAATACGAAACAATAGTTTGAAGACAAGAAAAAGAAGTTAGGCGTCAAGGGAGGACAGAACTGCAGGAGAACAGGGGGAATTCCAACTTTGGTTTTGACAAAAGACCACAGTGGGATCTTGGAAAAGCCACTGAGTATTGCCTCAGTTCTTCATTATATTCTAAAAGCTAATGACAATAAACTTATATAAAAGAATTATATAATGTGCAAATATTCATTATTCTCTAAGTGCTTCGGCTACTAAATAAGGAAACAGTGAGAGTCAGCAATATTTTTTCAGGATATGTTGTATTTGAGCATGTAAGACTCATATACTCAATATAAGCATTCTCCCCTCTGGTTCCTTTTATACTGTGAGACCAAATAAAGAGATAATTAAAAATGTCAGTGGTCTACACTTTAGCGATATCTTCCAATGAGTGGACATGATGAGGTAGCAAAGGGGGACAGACTTTTCAAAGGCAAATATAGACACTGGCCTGGTTAGATTTTCCATAGATATACATGATTTTATTTATCTTCTGGAGTTCATAAAATAGCAATAGGTACTTTTTGAGATTTTTGCAATAGTCTCCAGATTTCTGGAAAGCCTTCCAGGTTTATCCTAACATTATTGTACAGAAAATACATAGGTAGAGACTGAAAGTGCTGAGGCTGTATTATTCTTCCTATTGTGAATGAATTTATGAGATAAATTCCTGTATTGAGTAGCATGTAAATTAAATTTGATCTGTTCTCTGTTCTAATACTAAGCAATTCTTTTCAGTAGCCTCATCAATTTATTGCTTTAAAATCCCTACCATAATGATTTCTAGTACTACATATATATTAAGAGAAAGACAGCTCGCTAACATCAGATTCACAGCTGAGGAATGCCATGCCATAGAAGATTAAATTGTTTCTTCTCATGTAAAATCTTCTGTTGTAATTACATTAAATTGTGTTAAAAGTACATCTATAGGAAAGCTGAGGAGATCATGACTTGCTCATGGTGAGACTAAGTTGTCACTTCATATTTTGTCCAGATGGTTAAGTGACTGAAAGATGTTAATTGTTCAATATCCCACATGAAATGAGATGTGTGGTCTCAGACTGCTAGAGAAGTGTTTCACATTACAAGAACACCACCTCATTTGGCACTTGCTGGAAACTTTATTGTCAGCCTCAGCTTATATGCAAATGCAGAGATGCAGAGACTGACCAAAGAGCTATTAGGATGATGATGGCATGTACACAAAGAAGCCCTGAAAAAGCAATAAGCAGATGGGAATTAAATTGCTACTGTTTATTTTATATCAGGTTCATGAATTAATAAAAGGCTTTTTAGGGCTGGAAATCCACTACCTTTGACAAAAGGATCATTTGCTCCAGAGAGGAAATCACAATTTAGGAGAAAACAAAAGAAGACATCAAAGCATTTGGGGAGATTCAGCTCTGGGATATGTCACAGTATTCAGTGAGAAAAATCCCCCTGCACTGGCAAGGGAATTCATTTGGGAAATTGGGCATTATGGGTCACATTTACCCTTTAGCTATAGAGAATGCTGTTAATTAGTTGCAAACAAATTATTTGTGAACTCTCTAGAAAGAAAGAAAGAAAGAAAGAAAGAAAGAAAGAAAGAAAGAAAGAAAGAAAGAAAGAAAGAAAGAAAGAAAGAAAGAAAGAAAGAAAGAAAGAAAGAAAGAAAGAAAGAAAGAAAGAAAGAAAGAAAGAAAGAAAGAAAGAAAGAAAGAAAGAAAGAAAGAAAGAAAGAAAGAAAGAAAGAAAGAAAGAAAGAAAGAAAGAAAGAAAGAATTGAACCAGTCTTTTTCTCCTTAATACTTCTATCATTTTATTAACTACAGAAGAAATCTAAATGATAATTCACTGTAGGTAGTCTGAGGGTTTGGATGAGTCAGATTTCCATGGCTAATTTCAGGAGAAAATTCTATAAATCCTTATTTACATAAAATAATTTTTTTTTTTCAAAAGGCCTTTTGCTCTCATTTTTCACAGAATGCTAGAATTGTCCACTGGAGGACACTGAGCCTTAGTCTGCCCCTGCCTTCAGGGACCCCAAGCATCTTGGCCATCAGGCTATGGATGCTCCCACTGTAGTGCTTGGGGAAAATGATGAAGAGGAACTGAGGGTGGGAGGGAAGTAAAAAAAAGAAAGTAATTAATTTCAAAATTCTGTCTTTTGTATATACTGTATTTTCTAGAGTCTGCAAAAAATTCACAGTTCATGTAAATAAAACAACAGGTATAAGACAGTGTTTTGCATTTTTCCTAGTCATGACTCGTGGTGGGGTGAATTTAAGACTCTCTGGCTACTAGTGAATATGGAGAAAAATGGAAAAAATAAACATAAAGTGTCTGACTCTTCATCTGTCCTCTCAGCTACAGCAGCAACCAGTTTGAAAATTTCCTGAACCAGACATTGCATCTGGGTTACTTATGGATGTATTCCCATGAATTTCTCTAAAGTCTGTTTATGTCCATTTATAATTTTGGCATCCGCAACATCTTGTGGAAAATTACCTCACAGTGCAGTTATGCAACAATACGGAAAAGTGTTTCCTTCTGTTTATTTTAAACTCTCTACCTGATAACTTTATTGTGTATGTGTCCTCCTGAGTTCCCATGCTGCAAGAGATCCAACAAGTATTCCCTGTTCTCCAGAATAAATCCATGCAACTGTCATATTTCTCTAAGTTGTTCTTTCCGACATGAGGAGGTCCATTCAATTTAGTTTCCCTGCATATGGAAAACATTCTCTTTATCTATCTACCTCATTGCCTTTCAGTCCTGTTTTAACTATTACAATATGGTATTTTTGATGGGAGGTTCTTTTCCCACAAAAACAGCTAATACCCACAAATTGTGTACCATTTCTATATTAGCATAGCCCAATATTTTCCTATGAATATGTTTGTTGTTCTTCAGCCAAAGCATTTAATTACCTCTAAGACTGAATCTTCAGTAATTATGTATGACATACAGTAAGAGAAAATCCATTCTTTCGTATCTCATGTGGTTGCAGTTGTATTTTGTTGAAGATTTTACTTATAACTGCCTTTTAAAGTTTTTCATACATGAAAATTATCGAATCGTTTAAAACTTGAGGTAGCCTCATGTACTGCTCTTTCCAGTAACATTTCAATACCTTTTGATAGTGTGTTGGTTCAGATATAAATATGGCATCTGCAAGAGATGTTTATGCTAACATTTTGTATTAGTGTATCCTCTCTACATCTCTCCTCTGCCTAATGCATAAGAACAGCCAATTTTATCAGGCCATAAATTGTCTTATCAAGTTCTATCACTTCATATGGTAGCAGTGATATTTATAAGTGAATTAGTGAATGCAGAAAAGAAAGAATTCAAAGGAAAAAAAAAGAAAAAAAAAAGGGGGAAGAAAAAGAAAGAAGAAAATACTATAATGTTACTTATCTGGAAGATACGTTGCAGGGAGGAAATATGTACTGGCAAATGGACTAGGTATAGGATTTGTATCATTTACTGGAAACCTTCTAGTAGCATAAACAAGAACTTCATCAAACTCACACTCCAGAGTCTTAAGGCTGACCTCACATGCTCTTTGTATCAACAGATGGGTGTCTCTGACTCACTCTTGTTCTGTGTGCTCAGGAAGAATTCTGCCTTAACAAGCCTGAGACCCCGAGGAGCTGCATAAGCCAGGCTGTGAGCTGGAATACATGCTTCTTTTTGATGTTTGTTGCAGATGAAAGTAAAAAGTTCACGTGGTTTGGGGGAATGCTGCTGACAGTATTTCAAACAAAGAAAAAGTGATAAAGAGTTCAGGAAACTTCTCTCTCAATGTCTGATTTCTCAGATTTTGACTTTACAGGATGTGTCGGGTGTATCTTTTGGTGTCAATAAAGGCTTTTTCCAGTGATTTTTTTTTTTTTTTTTTTGCAATGTATTTGTTTTAATTCAGTGAGTAAATCACCAAGCCACAGAAGGGAGATTAAATACTTTAATATTGGATTTTTGAGTGATTTTTGTATGAGATACAAAATATTTTTGTACAATTCATGTGTCTGAACTGTATGTTCCAGTATCATTTCTCGTGACATTACCAACAGCAAATGAAGTAGAAAAAATACAAATAAAAACAAATAGAATTAATACATCCATGTTATTATGACTTTTCCCCCCCACAGGTCATGTGCATTTAAATAACAGAGGCATTTTATATTATCAGAGTTGTGAGAAGAGATCTTGCCACGTGTTCAATCTAGCTTGCATAACTACTCCCTAATTGCCAGTCTCCATGCTACAGAGCAGTTCTCTTGGTTGTTATCCTTGACTTAAGAATAAAAATTATGGTGTAGTACTTAGAGATTCACTATGAAAAACATATTCAATCTGAGAGGCCATATGGATGATTTGTGAAGATTAAAACTTATTTATATGAGGCCCTAGGTTCTGTTCCAGCAGCAATCCATGACCTTCCTTTTAGCTTATTTATAAAATATGATAGCAGTTCATAGTCAAACGTGCCCAGCTTAGAAGGCAAGCATGGATTTATTCAGTATAAGTGGTAAGTGCATGAAAATAAAAGCCAGGGTCACTAGATCTGACTAATATAAATCCATGCCCTCAAGATGTTTTCCCATTAAGTAGGAATCAGTAAGAAGTATTTCCTTTCTTCTTTGCTGCTGTAGTGAGAAAGGATTCCCTAAAAAAAAACCATATCCCTCGGGTGAAAACCCAATATTTTAGCAGGGCCACACAGGACAGTGCAAAACAAATCAGCCCAGCTCCACAGCTCTGCAAGCAGGGCAGTGCCTGCTGCCCTCAGCGGTTTCCACTCACTGGAATGTCTCAGCTGCTGCCATGGCACGGTCCTTCCAAGCCTCATGAGTTCAGATAAGGAGGGACTCCCCACAAACTACAATGGGAATCCTTCTATCCTACACTGACTAATAAATTTATTTTCCTTCCCATGTAAAAAGGCACTACACAAGCAAGTCTTCTAATACAGATGTTGTTTATAAGCCCTGATGAGTCTCAAAGTCCGCCACATCAAGAATGAGATTCCAGAACTTCTCTTTCTGGAGAGGTAGGCAAAAAAACCAGACACAGATCAATGCAAGTTCTCTAAAGAAAAGACAAAAACTAAACAGACCCACTTTGGATCCACTTTGCCATTCTTAAGTACCTTAATGAGGTCTTAAATTTTACATATCTAATGAAAAGGTATTCTTTAAGTAGGAGCCTACATTTTCTTTATGCTTAATAAAGAAAAACAGGTACCTCAGGGGACAGATCCATTTTGCCTATCTTTAAACATTCTTCCTTGAATATATAAGTAAGCATGTGATTCCCCTTACAATCATCAATTTATTAGGTGATTAAAATAGTGCACAAGCTAGCTGACAAATTCAATGGGTTGTACCAGGAGAAATATAGCAAATAATATTGAAATGTTAAGTTCCAGGGTTAGGTAGTTGGGTTTTTTCCTTTTCTATTTAAACAAACAAATGACAAAAAAAACAGATGTGAAACACCTGCTAAACTGAAATCTTCTGCAGCAACTTTGAATGAGGTATTTAAAGTGCCTGCATAATGATAAATGCAATTTCTAGTTGATGATAAATTTATTCACAGTGGACAGATTATCTCACTATAGCCAGAATCATTCTCATCAGGACACAAGGTGACAGAGATTATGTGCTTTAGAATAAGTTCTTTTTGACTGGGTTTTTTTATCTAACAAATTCAAGCATATTTTGATCTATATACTGTTTTCTTTTGACCTCTTTTTTTTTTTTTTTTTTGGTTCTTTAGTTTAGGAGTTACAGGAATTTTAAAATTGTACCTTTTAATTCACGGCTTCTTTGCCACCCCATGAAGTGAGTGCTGATTGGACTTTTAATTAAGTAGAATGAGGGCAAAACAGGCTGTAATAGTAATGGGAATCACAAAGTATGCTGATAATACTGAATATCTAATAGATTACAAAATTTGCTTCTTTATGAGAAATCCATGCTGATTGTCTCTTCAAGTGAGTTCTATTCTTTGTTCAGTATTAATTTTATAGTCTTTTAAACCCTGCTAGGATTTGAACCTAGAGATGCCAAACATGGAGTGATAAAGATTACTTAATAATTCTAAAATTCTAGATACATTAAGCCAGAGGGGTTGGATACAAGGAAATTGGCAGAAAGTGGATAAGTTTGCAGTAGAGTCCTGAGATTTCTGCTGCTGAAGAGATGGACTCTGTATGTGTGTGTGTGTGTGTGTGTACGTGCACAAATGAGTGTTTCAGAGAATCTGGATCTGAGATCTTTTTTGCCTCTACCATCACTCAGAAGACAGTTCTGCACCTTCTCTTACTTGAACATATTTGCAGCTATTCATATTTTTCTCACCTCAACTGAGGAAGAAGCACTCATGCAAAGCATTAATTTTATATTCTCTTTGTTTCTTCTCACCTACCTCCATCTTCTGTTAGAGACATACTTCTTGCTTTTCCCATCATCATTAATCTGATGACTTTTATACTTTTACAGACCTTTTTACACTAGTCATATTTTAAAACTTCATGAAATTAATTAAAATGTTTTTTTAGAGTAGAAATAAGGTTGATCATAATCCTCTCTACAAGGGACAGAAAGCTGGCACCAATGTTTACTACTCTGAAATTTTCATTTGGAGCCTGAAAAAACTCTTTGTAACCAATGATAAAGTTCTCATTCATAATTGGGGTTTGGAACAGTTATAAAATGGGATTTTTTTGTATGAAAGTCAATTGTTTCCTCTGGCACAAGGAAGTTCCGCATCCATTTCAATCAGACATGGTTTGGACAAGGAGCCTTCCAGTCTCAAAAACATTTGTATGTAAGCTGGTTAAGGCAAAATTTCTTGTCTGTTGTGTAAACCCAGTTTTTTCTTCAGCTTTCAGTTTTCAAAAACAGACTTAAATCTCTTTTGAACAGCATCCTTCATTTATGTTTAAATGCTACTGAGTGCAGCTCCTACCAAAGCACACCAAGAAATTAAATGTCATACAAACAACCTACTGCTCCCTGCTTTCAAGGGTGGGCTGCTTTCAAAAGTATAGTTTCTCTCAGTATTCATTCTTTATTTCTTTCCAACCCAGCCTTGACACTATCAATGCAATGTCCCAGTTGTGAACTTGTTTGGTGACGTTGCTTATGTTTTCTGACAAAAACGTCTTGGAAAAACTTTCTGAGAGCATAATAAGAAAAATAAGCTTGCAGTACAAGAATCCAATATTTAAATTAATTTCTCATCTTCATTTTCATGACAGCGAAGGAGATGCTCCTTAAAGCAACATAGAAGTTAAAGATGAATGTATTTTAAAATGAGTGCTTTATTTCCTAAGGAGTGCTGCTGCTCTTTTATAACTAAAAGCAGTACTGTGAAGGTGAAATTGCAGACATAAATATCCATCATAGCTAGTCTTTCACAGTGCTTTCTTTACAGTCCTTCCATTGCTTCCCTTTTTCCCTTTTTTCCCCTTTGAAATATAGGACTACTATTGCCAGCATTGCAATAAGATTGTAAATATTTTTAAAATCTCTTAAGTATCATGAGCAATTGCAAAGGTGTTCAGCAAGTGGAGGAGGTCCTCTGAGCAAAGATGGTTCTCAAGTTCCCAAATATATGAAATTTGCTTTGAGCTTGTTAATAAATTCAAGTGGGAACCAAAATGAAGACACAAATCAACGTCCCCCAAACTTTGTCACTGAATGAAGAGCATTTTAGGCACTTTAGTAATTTTTACTGTTTCACCTGCTGTGCAGCTAGTGATGTTTTTAAAGAAATGTCCTAAGTAACAAATCAGTAAACACTTAAAAAAAAATTCTGACAAATTGGTATTTGGGTGAAAAAATTTTGAATTTCTAGCACCCCCATAATTCTGACATTTCACTGTTTTCTCCACCTTACATTAGTGCAAAGGGATTTATATTTCAAAATTTCTTTGCAATGGGGATATATATCTATAAAGACATACACACTTTAAAATCCCACATTTGAATTTTCAAGAATATTATATTTTAACATTTCTAATTTTAAAAATTCACAAGTTTTTAATTGTTAAATAACTAAAAAACCTTTCTCAAGCAATTTTAACATTAAATTGCCTTTCCTTATAACCTAGAGAGCCAATGACTACATTTTCTGAAATATTCTTCCCTTGTGCAAGCAACACGTGTTTCTTATTGACCACGTATCTCAGAGTCAAAACTGTTGCAAAGAATGCTGGAATTCTAAATTTCCTGAGGATAGTGATCAGGGAAAACAGGGCTTAGAACACTTATTTCTGGTAGGAATGTATTACAATAGGAAAATTTAGCTTGGTGTGTTGCTGAACTGATTTGGACAATTAAAGAATTCTTGTTTACCTTGAAAAAATAAAAGTGAACAGAATAATTAATGGACATCTCTCATAAAAATATAAAAAAAGGAAAAGATTGGTTTTCTAGGTGATATGGATTTTCTAGAAATGGATTTTTTTTTTTTTTCTTACAGAAAATAACTTTGAGGAAGACTTCAAGTATAGGTGATTTCTGGATGCGATGGCAAGTATCATGCTGCAAGCAGGCTACAGAGAGGACTCTCCTGTAAGAGTAATAGAACAATTTATTTCAGCTCAGTTCCTACAGCCCTTTGAAATTACAACCACCTGCAACCCAGCAGAGAGAGCATCAAGTGTGACTCTACACCAGAAACCATCAGAGCAGCCTCCTGGCTGCCAGCCACTGCTGTGTTCCACTGCTGCCGATCTGCAGGAATCTCTGACTTCAATCCCTTTTTTATCTCCCTACCTCTCAATAGTCTGTCCTTTCAAAATGAAAATTATACTTTCCAAAACAAGAGTGTCTGTTTGAGAAGACTGAAGCTGAAGCTTAGAGAGAACAAGTAGGAAATTCCTTGGCTGGTGTAGATATTCATCTGTTAATTAGACAAATCGTGACAGGAGAAAGCGTAGAAAAAGTTTTCCATCTTTAAAAAGCAAATGGTGACATCATTAATGGTAAGAGTCTCTGGATGTTAAATGAGGATGGCACAGAAGAATGGTAAAATTTGTCTTCAAAGAGTTTTGCATTTCATTTCTGATGTACTAAATTCCTTTTTTTTTTTTTTCTTTTATTAAGTAAAAATTGAAAAGGCTGCCACTTACATGTAAATCAATAAATGAACTGCAAAGAATCAAAATGTCATTCATACATTGCTCTAAGATTCTTCTGTCAAATAGCCTTTCTTTAACCTGTTTATGACTCTTGGTTAGAAAGAACTCTGTCCTAGAATTAGTTATCCCAAAAAGTGCACTCCTTTTATTCCTTAGACAATTCACTATAATCTCTCAAAGGAGTAAATCCACATTCAGTGTTATTGCAAAACATCCTTTGCCTGGAGAAAACTGTTCTAGCTACAGCACAGCAAAGCCCAATAAATTTGGTCTTTTCTTAGCAAGCTGATCAAAATAAAGTTTGCAGGTGACAAAATGCATTTCAATAAAGAATGTCTACAGGCTTCAGCAGATGTAAAATTTGGATGTGGAGAAGCAAGAAAACAGAGAAGTTTTGCCAAATTATTTAGTCTCCGACTGTTGCTTTCATTTCTTACATAGCAAGTGCAGTTGTGATTGTGATGCCTATGTGAAACTGATACTGTCTATGACTCAAAAGCTCTAATGAATGACTCACCAGTGCTGAGAATAGCTACCAAAAGGGTCACTCTGGGACTGTAAGGTTCCTTTCAGGAAACAGAGAGACTAGAAATGTATATCAGTTCCTGCTTGACAAGAAAGTACTTTGAAATGATAAAAGGGAATTTCAAATATAATTTTGAGCATAAAATTAAAATTATACTGTTATAAAATAAAAACAGTACACACATAAACACAAAAACACTTTAACCAAACTGTTGTGGTTTAACCCCAGCCAGCAGTTTCATCCCCAGAGACCCACTTGCTTGCCTCCCTCTGGTGTTACACCTTCATAGTGGGATGAGTGATAGAGATGGAAAGGTCAAAGTAAAAACAACATGAGGGTTGAGAGAAAGATAGTTTAATAGGTAAAACTCCACATGCACACAGGCAAAGCAAAGCGAAGCAGAACAAGGAATTCACTCCCCACTTCCCATGGGTAGGAAGGGGTTCAGGCATCCCCAGGACAGCAGGGCTCCATCACATGTGATGCTGACAAACACTATCACTCCAAAAGTCTCCCTACACACCTCCCTTGTCCTTCCCCCAGCTCTATATGCTGAGCATGATGCTACATGGTCTGGGATGTCCTTGGGGTCAGATGGGATCCAGAGTTCTGGCAACCCTTTGTGCATCCCCAGACTCTACCTTGATGGAGCAGCACAAAAACCAGAGAAAACCTTGATGCTGTGTGAGCACAGCTCAGCAGCAGTTAATAAAAACACCTCTATATTATTAACCCTATCATCAGGGCAAATAGAAAACACAGCTCCTTACCAGCTACAATGAAGAAAATTAACTCTGTACTCAGTCAAAACCAACACACTGGGACACAAGTGTAAGGAAAAGGAGAGCTGAGATCTTACATTTTGACTCTATAAATACTTTCATTTCACAAAGGACAATCTTTAATATAGAAGTAGATCTACTATGAAATTTATCATTTGCATCTCATTACTCAACAAAATACAGCAAAATAGAGCCAAACACCTTTCAGCTCCCGAATTTTATAATGTATTCGGACATCACCATGATTTTCAGTATAGCTGATGACATCAAAATGTAGAGACATGTGGATGCCATAGGGTGTGGACTTGGACATTGCGAGGAAGAAGTTAAACTGCTTTGTTTGAGAATCAGTGGTGCTGCAGGAAGACAGACTAAATACATTTTCACTGGGGATGGAGAATCAGATAAGAGAAGAAATGAAGTTTGGACTGTTTGAAGTTTGGCAGATCCTGGGGTAAACAAGAAAGAATGACTGCTGCAAGAAATTCAGCAAAGAGCAGGAAGAGAAGAGGAGATGTGAAGTGTTAACTCTGGAAGTCCTGGGGTAGGGGAGAAAGAGAGGACCAAAACGAAAACAACACAATGAAGTCCCTGCTTGGGAGCCATGGGAAAGACAAATGGGCAGGCTGTATCAGATGAAATTTCATGTGATATATTAGGTTGTGTTTGATTATCAAACAAAAGTCAGCACTTTGTGGGCCTTTCTCAGTAAAGGCTTTAAGGACATAAGGAATCTATCAGTGCTGGATAGGACTGAAGGTCAGATGAAACCATGAAAATGACTGAGTAGGAGTCGAAGAGATTAACAATCACCTGAATGAAAGTTGACACCACAAAAGATTAGGCAGAAAGATACATTATCTCCTCACAGCATGGGTACAGTTCTCTGAAACAGCAGATCTTTTCCATCTCAAACACACTCTCTAGGGCCTGGTAGTTCCCTAATACTCAGAAGTGATACCACACCTCTGATAGCTCATTACTGTTCTAGCCTAAAGCACCTAAAGCTATGGGGTATAAAAGGCAGAGCCCTGCCTTTAGCCTTCCACAAATCCTAAAGTGTTCTTTCACTCATTGTGAGGCTGTGGCTGTAGCAGGCTGTGATCTCTGATCTCTGATGGTAAGCAAGCTCCTCTGACTAGAAGGCCTGAACAGGCAATGACAGCCTAATAGAATTTTATGATTGCATTTTGAACATTTCCACTGTGAGCAGAGGGCTCCTGACTCAGATATATTCATCTTCTGCGTAAAGAACAATAAAAAAACCCCAGGAAGGAATCAACAAGTCACAGTAAAAATAACTCAGTACCTCTGCTACATTTCCTTCTGCATTATTTTCACCTGAAATTAACTTACTGAAATACAGTGAGAGTAATTTGAGAGTTCTGAAAAAGAGGCCAATACTTCCAAACCTGAGTAGATGTTCAGCCTGCATTTCTACAAAGGACATTTTGCTCCAAGTATACCAGTTGTGACAATGAACAAATGAGCCAAGCAGGGTAAATTGAACTTTGAAGGAATATTGAGGGCAGAAAAAATTCTCTGTGAGATGGTTCTGAGACAAAATAGTTTCCCAATCAAAACATCAGGAAATTTGAAGCAAGCCTGTGAGCATGTGCCCACACTGAGGCAGAGCCACAGCACACGTAGGAATGGCTGGGCTTTGCATCCCTCAGTTCAAGAGATTTGTGTCTCACCCATCTAACACAACAGTGCCTTTCTATCAGGAAAGATAAAATAAACTTTAATTTACTAAATCACAGGCATTGTTCTTAAAATGCATTCTTGAGCACTTTGAGATCCTTGCTAGGCTGTATAAGCACAAAGTGTTATTAAATCATTCAGCATAAAATGTCCTTTACCTCATTATATTTTATAGAGGTAACTTTTTATTATCATCTGATGGCAGTAAAACATGACACAGCTCATCTAACATGCTGGGGCAAGGTCTTGATTGAAGTTGATTAAAGTTTTGTCTGAGTGAGAAGTGAATAAAAATTGAGTTAAGGACTTCAAAATATGATTTCCTAATAAGGCATTAAGAATATATATATGAAAACTAAAACTTCTAATATATAGGTTGCTAATGTTTTAGGGTCAATTGACTCCATCTAATAAGGATATTCACTCTACTAAATTTCAATTAATTCTGATTTTTTTCTTATTACTGTTTCTAACTGTCTTCTACACACCTCCCTCATTCTGCTTTTTTATGCCACAACCATAATTATTTTTACTATATAGTGAAAGTTTTTTTCAAGAATAATGATGATAATTAGTATCATTATTGAATGGACAATACATGAACATGTGATGAAGACAATTTTGCAAAGAGAACTTATTTCATGAGGAAACCCTTTGTGTCCTCAATAATTGATCTCTAATTTTATCCTGTGAAGCAGTAGCTCTGGAGGTGCTAAAGAACAGTTAAATACTGGAAGAGCAATGGGAGGAGAGGTCCATGATACAACTGTCACTGCTGGATAAGACATCAGTGACCTGGGCACCTATCCCAGACATGGGCACACAGCTAGGGACATAGCTGAAGAAGGTGAGATAAATCAAGGTCCATCCCACTCTGTTTCCTCCTGCACTTGCTGATTTGGTTTTTCTACATTCTAACATAAGTAAATTTTGTGTCTTCTGTAGTAATGTCATATCATTTAAAGCACTTTCCAGCTTTTTGCCTTCACAACCTCACTCTGAATAAATGCCAAAGGCTTTCCTGACTTGTACCATTCAACTGAATGTGTTTTTTAACCATGGGAGTTTCCCCCATGCTCTTTCTACCATCCATCACTCCTTTCTGTGGTACTGGAAGTATATGTAATCTATAAACTCAATTAAATTAAAATATTTTTTTTGTGCAGTAAACTGCCTTTTGGTCTCACTTCTCTCCAGTAATTATTAATTTTATAAACCTCTCATAGAGATATTTTATTTTGAGGAAAAAAGGAAGGAAAACAAATTAAAAATAACTAGCAGGCAGCACCACCACAGCCAATGGTTTCTACAGAAAACTCAAGCCATATAGAAATCCCCTATGTAGGACCAAAAAGAGCAGCCTAGGTCACTGGGAGTAGAGGGAAACTACTCAATGTAGTGCTGGGGGGAATTGGTGCAGAAGGGAGCACAGCCAAAGTTGGTGATAACTGCATAGCAGAGCAGGCTGATGGAGTCTGCAGTGTGCTACCTGCAGAGAGGAGCTTCTTGCTGTTGGTCTTTTTCAAAGATCACAGCTACATCAGTGTAACCAGTCTGTGCAGCAGGCATGTAAATACCCCTGCCCAAGCCAGGCATGCTGTTCTTTTGGCCAAGAGTCCCTGTGTCAGCCCAGCAGTGGGATGCTGTGATATATGAGGATAAAGCTTCCATGCTGGCTGAATAGCAGCACTAATCATGGGGTCCCCGAGCTGCACTATGAGACAAGCTTGCCTTCTGTTTCAAAATCATATTCATGACAACAAATCTGTTAAACTCCTCCGCTGACATGTTTTACTTTCCCAGGACGGGAACACTGTGAAGGCTGCTTTTTGGCTCAACTTCAATTTCAATGACAGATTTCAGGCAGTGACCTAACCTAACTCACTTCACAGGAAGCAAGATGGAGATTCAAACTAGCTATAGGAGCTTATTGACAAATTCACCACTGATATTTAAGAAAATAATGTGTTTTCTGTTTTTGAAAGACTATTCACCTCCAAGATTGAAGAGTTCTGCATCTTTAAGGGGAGTAAGTTTCCGTTATGAATTAGAAATCTGCTTCCAAGGAAGATGTGGAAGCTACAGACTTTTTACTCCTTGTATTCCCCCAGGGGAACCATACAGCCAGAGCCAGCTAAAGGAAGTTGTCCTAGGTCACTGGTAACAGGTAACAAACTTTTCCATCCTACAGCTATTTTGAACACTCCTCAGATCAGAATGGGGAAAAACATGGGACTTTTATCAAACAATAGCTTACTGGTGAACAATAGTAGACTTTATTTAATGAGTTAATATTCCCAAGTCACTTCTTTCCAAAACACATGTGGTGTTCACAGGTAGTCTTCTCAAATCACTAAGAAGACAGGAAAAGTTTACTAGGGAAGGTGAGAAAATAATCTTCCACAATTTAATGTAAAATTCATAGCAGGGAATTCTACAATATTCCTGTTGTGCCAATTCACTAAGTAAGGAGTGATTACATTTGTCAAGTCAGTCAATTAGACAACTGCGATCAGAAGTAGACTTAACTTCTGTCCCCTTCACCCTGAGAGATCTCCTGTATGCTCTTGAGAGCCTCTCCAGACCACAGGAATAATTTCTGCTCCAGGCTGACCAGGGCAGAAGAATATCCAGCCTGTGAGAGCAGGGGAGGGACACCACCTATTGCAGATAGGAACAGCACAGACACAAGGAGGCGAAAGGAGAGGAGCAGAACTTGTACAGAAAAATCCCTCTGACCCACAAATGCCAAACATGTTTCTAAATCTCTAAAACCCTTGTCTTTCAAAATCTGGTGTCTCCTCTTCTGCCACTCTACTCCAAGACAACAGTGAATTTGAGTAATGAGGGATGGAAAAACAGCCCTAAGTTCAAGCTGCTGCTTCTTTTTCCTCACAAACCTGATGGCTACACATGAGCTTCACACTCAGTCCAGTGGGATTACAGTGCACTGCAGTCATGCCATTCACAGCTTTGTTTCCATGAAAACACAGATCCATTGTGTTTACATCACCTTCGTCTTTTTGCATACATTTTTTATATTAATTTATAAGGACACCCAGGAAATCTTCCCTAAGATTGTGTTTCCAGTATAAAACCATAGTTTCATGCATCAATCCTTAATGGCTCAAAGGTTATCCAGCTTCCCAGTTTTAACCTGGTAGCAGATTTGTGTCACTGCCAGATGGTGCCTCAGTGCCCTGGAACTCCCTGCTCCAGGGTCCCTTCACTGACAGCATGCACTTCGAGTTGTTGCTGCAACTGGATGGGCAGGGGATGGGGAGCAAGAGCAGAGAAGCTGCTGAAGAGTTTAGCAGTTCTAATGCCTATTAAACTTATCAGCTATATAACATTGGTCCTTCTTGTACATCTGTTATGCTCTTCCCACGGGAGTAAAGCAGGACAGACACCAGATTGCCTATTTAATGGAAACAGAATTATTCCCCCCACTTTTTCTTCTTTTTTTCCTCATCAAAAAAATAAAACAAAAACAAATTGGGGGGGGAAAAGAGGGGAAATTAAGAAATTAGACATTTAAATCACTTCAACTGCTTTGATTGAAAAATTGTGACATTTCACTTGAATTTCAGTCTTTTTAAATGTTAAGAACATTTTAGTACAAAATAATTAATTTGATTTTCAAAAAGAATTTTGTAATTAACATAATAAAATGTAATTCCAAGTGTGTCAAAATAAAATAGTTTTTCTGTGGCCCCTAAAGCACCTCTTTTAATGTGGGGCCTGAAAAATCCATCTCAGATGAAAATTCAGAGAAAAAATTATTTCTTCTTTTACACTAAGATTTATAGCAACACTCAACAGAGTAATAAAAAGGAACAAACCCCACAAGTTCTTGGTGGAGCATCAAAATTACTTTTTTTATCCCTGAGTTTGCTGCAGGTAGCATTCAGAAATTCTCATGTGGGCTAGGTCACATTGTGATAAACCTATATGGAAAATCTACAGAAAAAAATCCCATACCTGCAATGCATATATATTTTTTAAAAGCAGCAAAATGGCAGCGCTAAATTTTTGCCTATGGCATCAACATATTTTTATACCCCTTCAAATACTAAAATGGGATAATAAAAATTAAAAATGACCCTTCAAATACTAAAATAGGGCAATAAAAATCGCTTTTCCCTTTTTCACTGGATCTAGAAGACAAAAATGATCTCAAGTTCATGAACACTGAAAACAAACAAGTTCCACTGAGTCAAGCTCCATCACAGAAAGAGCAGCAGCATCTTGAACTGGTGACTTTGCAGCCCACAGATTCTAGTCTGCAGTTATGCTTTTGAAAGAAATCCATGTTTTTCTTAGCTAACACTGACATTGCAACTTTTTTTTCCTTTGCATTTATATATATAATAAGGCAATTATCTATAGAACCAAATGTGCATAGAGAAATAATGTGGGCAATTCTACCCCACAATGAAACTCTATGCACTCCTAAAGGAAATTAAGTCAGCCAAAGCCTGTCTGACTTACCCAACCAATTATCTTTCCTTTACTAAAGGCAAATTATGAGTTCCACTCATAATTAAGCCAGGTTATAGGGATCTAGCTGATTCTAGAAAGCCCAAGCCACTTGGAAAATGGGTAGAAATTAATTTCTGCACAAACACTCCCATATAGTGGGACTTGAGCAGAATATGTTCTTTCTCAGAGGACTGCACAAGAAGCCACCTTTCTAATAGAATTTGCCTGGGTAACCACCCACTGCTGTGATGGCATGTGGCTTCTCTGGTCCAGGGATGTGAAATTCATGGCTGTAAGTGCAGTGTTAGCACTGCAGAAACCGTGCAGATCAACTTTCACATTGTGTCAGATTGCAGATAAAAATGGCCAGACGTTGACAGCTCTACATTGCAAGGAGGTGCACCAAGTCTGCCAGACCAAGTACAGTAGTTTCACGAATACAAGCCGCACGGATTATAAGCCGCACCCCCGGTGCCTCGACAATGTTGCTGTCTTTGTCAATAGATAAGCCGCACCCCGAATATTAGCCGCACTTTCGTTCGTCGCGAGAATCCGTGCGCAGCTTTCACAAATTGGCCAATTAGTAACAGGATCGCGGCATAGCGGGCTTTACTGGCTCGGGGCGGGGCCAGGAAGGCTCGGCCCGCTCATGGTTGCCGACGGGGCCGGGTGGCCCAGCTCAGCGCCACGGCTCGGCGGGGCTGGCCGGGTGGTGCTGCCGCCGCCGCCGGGCTCGCTGGCCCCCCTCTCCCGTCAGCACCGCCCCGCTGCCGCGTTCGCTCGCCCGGCTGGCAGGGCTGCCGCCGCCGGGCTCGCCGCCCGCCCCGCTGCCACTTTCGCTCGCCCTGCGCCGCGCCTCGCGAGCGCCGCGCCTCGCGAGCGCCGTGCCCGCCCCGCGGCGCCGGCGCTTCGCTCGCGGCGGCGGCGCTTCCACTCGCGGTGGCGGCGCTTCGCGAGCGGCGGCGGCGCTTCCGCTCGCGGCGGCGCTTCGCGAGCGCCGCTTTCGCTCGCCCCGCCGGCAGGGCTGCCGCCGCCGCCACCAGGCTCGCCGGCCGCCCCCTCCCGTCTGCACCGCCGCCGCGTTTCCTCGCCCTGGCCGGCACTGCAGGCCCCCGCACCGCCGGGCTCCCCCACGCTGCTGGCCCCGATTCTGCTGGGCTTCCCCCGCTGCCAGGCAGCCCCACCCGCCGGCCTTCCTGCTTCTGCCATGCTCCCCTGCACTGCTAGCCCCAGTTCTCCCGGGCTCCCCCGCCATGCTGGCTCAGGCTCTGCCGCCCTCCCTGCCCCGCCCTGCTGGCTCAGGCTCTGCCGCCCGCCCCCCACACTGCTGGCCCCGCCTCTGCCAGGCTTTCCCACCTCTGCCGGGGCCGGCCGGGCTCCAGCTTGGCTTGGGGCTGCCGCGGGCTCTCACTTCCGTGTTGGCAGCTTTTAGAATTTTGTTAATAGATTAGCCGCCCCGGAATATTAGCCGCACTTCCGGGTTTCCACCAAAATTTTGGTCAAATTGGTGCGGCTTGTATTCGTGAAATTACTGTAATTCATAACATTCACACACTGTTGGATAATACTGAGGAAAAACTATGATAAACAGGAAATAGCCTGAAATGAAGAGGCCAAACCTCACCAGGTACATGCCTGATCTCGTGTAGTTACTGACAGCACCTTACTGCAGCACAAGCAGAGCCCACTTTGGTGTGAGGATAGGGGATAGTGAGCCTCTGACAGCTGTTGTGACAGGAGAGGAGACACAAAAGTTCATTTCTAGGATGCCATTTCAGCTTTTAGATTCTTTTCCTGCCTTGTCACTGGTTTTCTAGGGAAATTTGAGTCATGCCAGCATTTGTTCCTCTAATCCTTCTCTCACAGACATGTATGTACACCACTCTTAAATGAAGGACGTGTCTCTCAGGGATTCTGAAAGGATAAAAGTGTTAGACATTGTAAATACAGGAGCTGATATTGGTGGAGGGTAAGTGTAGAAAATGTGGTAAGTTTAGAAAATCAATCTTTTTTTCTTTTCTCTTTGATAAAAATACCCATATAAAACAATAGCTAAAACCAAAAGTAGAACAAAACTTCAGTGTAGAATTTTTAATTTTGCATTTGCATGCTAAGAAACATTGCTCCTGTAATAAATACTTGGACTTCAGGACTAGAATTCAGAATATGTGAGGACAGAATCCTAGCAGGGATAATTTATTTAGCACAGGTGATCTCAACATTCCAAAATGGATATTTTTTCACAAGTTAAAGATTTGGTGGCTGTTTTTTAATTCCCCTTTGTTCCATACCTCAAGGAGATTACACTTCTCTCATCCATAAATTTAGCACAATAATATTTGTCCTTTCTAAAATTACCTGCTAGATACAAGGTGATCTTTTTTACATCCTTTTCCATTTAAATGATTATTTATTTTTATGTGTCGCTTTTAACCCCCCTGAAAAACATGTTATTTTTTCAGGAGCACAGATCCCCCCCAGCTGATGTCCTGTCTAATCCGAGTGCCAAAGCAAGGACTGTACTAACAGACGTCTGATGCCATCTATAGCTGGCAGAGTGGCAGCTTTTCTCTGTTCGCTGTGAGCACAGTCCCCACTGGGATCAATTTACTTTTTCATTCACACCACACAAAAGGATGTGTGGCTAGGGCTGGAGATGACGTCAGTGCAGTCAGCTGCAGAGAGCCGCGCAGAGTGCAGGGGCTGCAAACAAGAGCAGCCATCGACAGCGCGCTCCCGGCTGAAAATCCTCCTATCGGAAACCAATGGTCACATTTGTGACAGCTTTGTTTTGAAACACAGCCAGCAACAAACCTAAACAGCCAAACACACCAGAGCAAGAAGTTCATCATGGTGATTTTATCCTGAAATAATATAAAGGGCACTAAGCATCAGAAAATTTCCTATTTCCAAGGAGTTATTCTTTTGTGTATCTTAGTAATAGAATGCACACCAATTTTGGTGCATAATTCACTATCCAGGGAACAAAGTGCTGTGGCTAGGGGACACACTGCCCCTCTGCCTAATCCAAAGAGAAATGACGCTTCTGGATGCAAAGTGAACAAAAATTAGTTTGTTGATTAATTTTTTTTTTCTGAGTCTTCAGTATCATTTAAGCGATATTCATAAATGCTAATATTGTGCAATATTTTTGAAGTCTATTTACTATAGAAAGACCATTTACTATAAAAAGACCATTGTGATTGTGATAATGATATTCTCATAACCCACAACATTTTATCAAGTATTCAGATGTCATTTTGGTGCAGGTATTAATACTTTGCCTCAGACAACAACTACACCTGAATTTTATTCCAGTAACCAATATTTTATTCAAATTTAGAGATTGTTAAGGTTGTTTTGCTAAAGCAAATCTAAAAGAATGCCTAAGTAATCCCTCTCCACCTCACTCGTGGTGCTTTAGGGGAGGTAATTCACAGGCTGATGAGCTGAGAGCTGAGCACAGGGACGCGTTTGCAAAGGGGAATCTCTCAATTGACTTCAATGCCCTGCACATCAAAGCCTAAAAGGCACAAACTCAGGGCTGAAAGTGTCCCTTAGCATGGAGTGGAGGGTTAGGACAGCACACGGAGATGTCTCAGTGGCTGCAATGTGGCCAGCTCGGGTTAGGGGCAGTGACATTTCAGGCTCTGTGCCCGGTGATGCAGTGACACATCCCGAATTCAGTGCCTGCATCACACCCTGAACACAGCAAACAACCTTGGGGACTCGTGTCTTTTATGTAGGCATGAAGGAGAACAAGGTTTTTCTCTGCTGTCTTCCCTCCTGTGGATCCTGAGAGGACCAGACCTCAGAGAATTGCTGAGTCTCTGTGTTTATTTGAGTCTTTGTCTCAGTGCTGACATTTACTATGAGCAAGCTAATTTGAACCAACTGGGAGGGGTAGCAATGAAGAAAAAGAAGCCAAAACCACATTAGCTGGAATAAGATTAAGGAAATAACCATTTCAAGTATTTTTTTTTTAAATATGGAACTACTGGAATGACTACAAGCCCATTAAACTGCATGAAAGGCACTTTATTGACATCTTTAAAGTTCGGTTCAGGAACAGAATGAGTAAAGTCTGATCCAACATTTTCTAAAATGAATGGAAAAATCCTCATCACTTTCAGCTGAGGCTAAATCAGACTAAACCGCTTGGGGTAATTTAGAGCTTGGGGAAAAATAATGAACACGAGCCAACACAGACTGGTAGATCATTGACTTGTTTGAAATTCATTTACTTCTTGGTGTAGAGACTTCTCTGAAGTATTTTTGAGGACCTTAAGAGATTCCAGATTTTTTAGTGAAGTCAGAGGGTAACCATCATCAGGTTCATTCAGAAAAAGCCTGAAGTAGAGGGAGAGAGGGAGGGATTCAGGTGCTCAACTTGAAACTGCTACTTAGAAAGGGTTTCTGAATACAGTGGATAGAAGTTTCAAAATGTGGCCTTTCTTCTCTAAGTGTGGAGGTAATGCTGCTTGGAATATGACTGTAGAGAATTTAATTTTGCTTTGGTCAGTGAAACAGAGGAAGTCAACTTAGACTTTGTCAAGTGTTGCAAAGGAATGTTTCTCTTCCCTTTCCAGGCACAGAAGATGTGGTAGATCTTAACTCTAGATTTGTGTTTCACATGGCAGACAGTTTGCATGGAAAGGATGTTCCCACTTCAAAGGCAGGTTGCTGTTCTCTGTTTCAGAAAGAAGCTTTGCATTTACTGTCTCACAGAGTCAAGGTATTCTGAATTATCTAAATTTTAACACTTCAGTTATATTTTACACTATAAAATTGTACTGGCTTATCAATACATTAACTTATATGTAAAATACACAAAGAGGCACATGTGTGTATACATATACACACCAGGGAGGGAAATCCATATACATTTAATTTAGGGAGGATTCCTGTTAAAGAGCAGTCAGGGAGGCAATCATTCTGGCACTGCATTTTCCCAGAACACGTATCTGGATTTGGTTGGGAATAAATATCTAAGTAGATATATGTATATTTTATGTGTATACATATGCAGTGTTCATATAGAAGCTTACATTAGGGATAGACCGTATGAAAGAAAAACCTGTCATTTATCTTTCTGGCATGCTGCAACACAGTTTGGTTGGCATGCATATTCCAAGTAGTTGTGTTTTTCACTGTAATAACTGTTGGGGTAAGTTAGCCTGCCAGAGGCCAGTGGCAGCTGTACAATATAGATGTGTAGGTCCTGGCAGGCTGTAAAGGTTTTTAGCAGCAGCAGCCTCAGAGCCTTGCTGCTGCAGCAGGTGAGTGCTGCTGGGGTGTGAGGCTGTGTGAGGGGAGCATAGGCTGGGGCTGGCCAGCACTTCTGGAGTCAGGCTGTAAGATTGGTTTCCTGGAACACAGGTGTATGAGGATGAGAGAGAACAGAGGTGGTATAAAATCAGTGTGCTGTGTTAGTGGGGTAAATGATAATGGAAGCAGATCATCCAAATTCAACCCCAGTGAATCAGAAATCCAGCCTTTATGTAAGACAAATGTAGTGTGTAGGAGAGGCTCTCCTTCGAGCTTCTGCCAGCCCCCCCAGGCAATGCTCAATCCATTCTTATTAGTGAGTGATTTTTCAGCTCTGCCAGCAGTTGATTTTATTTGAATAACACCTGGATCCCTACATCTGAGAATCCCTCAAATGTAGTAACCATCCTGCTCCTTCTTCACTGCCCACCCTTTCCAACACTCCCTGGAGAGTCCTGCTTGTCACAGTTGATGTCCTTTGAAAGAAACATTCTAGATGTTTGGTTTTGTCAGTTTTTTCTTTTCTTGAGAAAAGCCATAGCTGCAGCCTTGGTACAGATTTCCCTTCTGTCTTGCATGCCTTGCTGTTACAGTAAATCCAGTTATATGCTTGCAAAACTGCTTGTCTCCTCTGGGCTTTAAAAGTATACAAATACTGAGTAATGCTATGCCATAAAAATGTCTACAAAGTTACAAAAAGAGGACTGTAACACCCCTGTCCTATTGTGAAAAATGCAGTGAATAGGCATCTTCTGCTTTTGCTGACACAGGAATGACCTAAATTACTTCTGGGCCAGGGACTGAACCTGCAGAGAGAAGGCAAAAATTACTGCAATTTAAACATGTGAGTATCTGTTTCTAGAAGCAATCAAATGCTTAAACACTTGAAAAGATACAGTTTCATCTGCAGCTAATTACAGGCTTACAGAAAGAACCCAGTAAGGAAGGGATGAAGACAGGGTCCTAATTTGTCCTAGAACCCATAAAGGGTTTCTTGAATGCAGACAAAAGAGGACTTCAAAGACACAGTGAATGAAGCAGATTATTTATATCTACATAGAACTCCGCTTATCATATCCCAAATCATTTTTTTTCATTATTTGATGGTAAGACTCAGGATCTCACAGTGTTATCAAAATTAAAAACTGTACCATGAGACTCAGACTTTAAAAAGGACAAGCTGTGATAGGTTAGTTTTCTATACGACAGCAAGAAGAAGGAACAGAGTGATACAGATGATGAAATTGTGGTTACACAAGTGACCCAAGTCTTTACCTAGTGAATCCCAGTACATGACAAAAAAAACAACTTAATCCTTGTCCACAACTCACTAGCTGCTATTTGCAAATATGGATGCTTCTTATTAGACAGGAATCAAAGTCACAAATCAGCTGCCAAGTTATAAAGTAGCTACATTTTATCCTGTTTACAACACAGAGATATAAACCAACAAATTTTTATTGCAAGTGACAGTAAACTTGGACAAAGCTGCATGTTATTTGTCAAACATTAGCTCTAAAAGATGTGCCAGAGCTTGTCCTGGTGCAGCATGAATGCTAGAACCATGCCCTTCCCATGGGCTTGTCCATAGTGGTCAGCAGAATATCCCTATATCATTATGCCAGAACGTGGCTTTTTGCACCAAAAATTTTCCAGGAAGACATAGATTTTTGAACAAAAGTACCCCAAACCATTGTAGAACTTGTGAACAAGGGAAGGAAGATTTTGGTAGGTTGGTTTGGTTTGGTTTCCTCATAAAAATGGGGGAGGGTGTTAGAAATTTGGTGCATATGATACTACCGCTTCTAGAGAGAATGTGTCCACTCTCTTTCTGGTATCAATTATTGGGAATTATTTAATTGACTCAATTTCTGCTACACCAGGCTCTGTGTATTACACAAGAACACACATGGCTTTAAAAGCATAGGAAGAAGGGCAGTTTGAACTTCTTGAATTTTTTCATCTTCGGTGTAATAATAATTTGTAGCAACCAGCTTGTCCCCAGGACAAGAACTGCTTCTGCCTGTATAAAAAAAAAAAAATTACTTTAATATTTTGCTTTAAAAAGGAACAAAATTAAAATTATCCATATTACCATTTTAGATGTCATTGATCTTATTACTGTCTTATTAAACCACTCTCCCAGCCCCTATACTATTTCCCCAGACTGCCAAAGGATGCTAGCAGCTATCATGAGGTTAGTTGTATTCACTTCATATTTTGAACTTCGTATTCAACCACAAGACCATGAAGTTCAGTATTTTTCAGATGAGATTCTGAAGTGTTACACAGAAGTAAAAATTATTGCTGAACAAAGCAGAAACAACAGTCCATTTGCAAATACTGTTACTTGTAGGATGAGCATCTGCCAGGCTGCTTCTGGGGAAGGAAGTCAGGAGCAGTAAGGAGATTTTACACTTCCTCGTCCTTCTATTAGTAGTGACAGGTTCAGCACATTTTTTCAGATTTCTGAATGTCTGAAAGCTTCAGGGAAATGACCACTGCCTATTTGGGAAAAGCTCTGTGAGGTTTGTTCCACACTTGACCTAAATGACATGCCAGAGCTTGGAATGATGCAGCTGAAAGCATCCCTATCTGCACACCAGTACAGCATTATTTTGCCACACACGGAGATTAGACTGGATTCACTGTACACACACTGCCATGCTTTTGTTCGAAATTTCCATTTGATTTAGGGATGCATAAGTAAAGGGTGCAAAAGCGAATTCCACAGAGCTGGGTTCAGAGCAAAGCAATACATTTACAGGTGCTGACTGAGCATAGACAAGCAGCTGAGTGTTGACTATACCCTCTACTATAATTTGAAGCTGGTGCTGGCAGTATAAGATACCTTTGGCAGCAAATGGTCTTTGCACTATCAGCAGACATGGCAGTTTGGATATTGCCTATGGCTTCATGCCCTAGGAAAGAGCAAAAAATCTTCACAATTTCTCATAACAGGAAAGAAGTTAAATTCAAAAAGAGCTATAATGGGAATACATACCTAGTCTTACAAATTTTTCATTGTCAAAACCTTAACAGAGGCTGAGACTAGGCAGTGGACCTAGACTGAAATGATTACACTGGAGAAAAGGAGGAAAGAGATCCTAAAAAACGACATGCTGAGCACTCTAACTTATGGCACAATGACCATCACTAGGCTAGGTAGGATGTCTTGAAGAAATTTATTATTAAAAACAATAATACTGATAATTCAGGTACAAACAGCTTTATCTTCAAGCTAGAATTTACTGAAACTGGATCTTATTTTATACAAGTAAGTACCACTTATTAATACAGATTGTGTATTAACTTCCTGTGTAATTACTTAATCTCAATCTTATCTCTAGAATATGTATTTTTAGGATCTAGATGCACTACCTATATCATAATTATATATCATAATGACCCTAAAATTGTATACTTAGTAACAACATGTACCTATAACAAATTCCATAATTAAATATTTAAAGTATAGAATTTAATTTCTCACATAAGAGCTCCAGACTTCAACACCTGATATGAGTATCCTAAGAAGTAAAAAGCAGTAAATATGGAATTTATAATTTTCTAAACTGGGTTTTTACATCTGGATTATTACATAACTCAAATTTTATCTATTCACTGAAATACTGACCTAACCTTAAAACATTTCAAAACACAACTATTCTTTCTCACTTCATCAAGCAAGGCAGACTACAAAATATAAAGTGTTTCTATTGTACAAAAAGAATAAACTACAATATAGATTAACTGTCAGTATGTTGTAAATGTTAAGTAAAGCATAAAATTGAGATCCTAAGGTCAACATTGTTGATATCCTCTATATTATAAATTTATCAGACTGAATTTGAAAACCTGCATCCTTATTTCCCCAGAGTTGCTTGAAGCAGCCATCTTAGTTTTTACTGGTTTATTCTATAAATGCTATGATTGTATTTTCTCTTATTTCATAAGAAAAAAATTATACTGTAGCAAAAATATCAACATCCCATATATGTTATAGGAAAGTGATCAACATTTTTACTCAGACCTTCTTCTCTTTGGCTTTCAGAAAATCTGTTTTAGCTGCCAGAAATTGGTACATGCAAGGACACAATTGATAGGCACTGCCATGTGATGAGCTGGGAATGGAAGGAGGAATAATGTTTTAAGCCTTTTAGAACCTCAAAGCAAAAGGTCATTGATGTTTCCCAGACAAGACCATCATTAAAGAAACCTCTCTTTCATCTCTCCCATCTCTAAAAACATACAGTAAACACTTGGACCAAAATTGACTTGTCTTTAAATGTGCCCATTAACAACTACCTGGCCTGAATTTTAGATTCAGGCCATTTGTATGCAAAAAATTACAAGGTTTTTAACCTTGATGGTCTAAGTTCAGAAACATCAGTGTGCTGCTCTTACACAATACACTCTAGACAAATATTCCAAAAGGCAAACAGTTAAAATCTGGCAACTTCTTCTACAAAACACTTTTTATTTACATATTATGCCTTTTGATGACAATTAGCAAAACATGTACACAACTTTATGGCGTTATTTTCTTTTAAAACACAGTATGAGCTTTTCAATGAGACAGACAATATTATCTGACCTGTTTTAGGATGAGCAGAACACTGCATTGACTGCCCTAATTTTTCTCCCTTGACTATCAGTGACTCATTCAAACATAGCTATCTAAATTTTAGATGTCCCACAAAGGACAGATAAATTCCTCACTTCATCAGTTTAATGCAGACAGATATATTCAAATGCCTGACCAAATAAGCCCATTATCAAACAACATGGAATCTACACAGTTTATCAGCTACAAGAATTTTAACAGAGAAAAACCTCTGAGCTTTGACAAGTTAATGTTGTGAGTGAAGAAACAGGTGTCTTATTTTACATGCTAAATACCGAAACACATAAGAAAGTAGAGCTTTAACAGACATCATTATTTAAAGCAATTGTTTGAAACATCCAGTGTTGCAGTGTATGTGAAGGTACTGTACCTTACTCCAGAATATATCCACATGTGTCTGCTCCATCAAGTATACTATTCTGGTTTTCTGTGAGTTTGGGGGGTTTTGGGGTTTGTTTGGGATTTTTTCCTTTTTTTTATTAAAAAGACAAGTAAACCAGTTTTTGCAGATCAAAAACTGTGACCTAATTACAGGATGTTTTGGATACAATCCAGAGAGGTTTTTTATTGCATCCATAATTTTCTTTGTATATCAGAATAAGAACATCTAACAGTTCTACATAAGTAGACTAAGTTTCATGTGTTGGTAGTTGTAGAATTAGGACCTTTCAGGTTTTGCTTCTTGATCCAGAAACTGCCTATTCAATTCACACAGAACTGAATCAGCAGTCAATAAAATGAGTGTTTAAATTCTGTTGTCACCAAAAGCTTGGCAGCCCAAGGGATGCTGATAACAGGGTTTCAGTCCAAGCACTCTGGCCAAATCTACTGAAGTTTTTTAGCCTGTGCTATCTATCTTTTCCAGCTCTCTACTTAATGCCATTGCATCTGACTGGCTAAAAATCCTTATTGCATTTTCCCCCACAGAATGCCCCAGTGGCTGGGCAAATGCTTGTATAGGACAAAGGCAGATGGACTAAATAATGCAGGCATCTAACTTTGTTTCTTCAAATTACCACAGAGAAAAATATGCAAAATAGGTTCTGAAGAGATCTTAGCGATTACCTAGTCTATCATGCTGTCCTAGTATAATTCTTTAACCTGTATCTTAAAACCCTCCTTTAATTGAAATTCCACAGGCTGCCAAGACAATTCTAGTGCATCACTATCTCCTGTGTAAAAAGATTTTCTAACATCTGAATGGAAACTTTCTAAAATTTAAAGCCTTGTCTTTTATCCCCTATGGAAATGAAGAACACTTTATTGTCTTATTTTTTTGTATCAGTCTCATGTCTTTAAAGGCTCCCCTCTGGCCTGTTTTCTGAGTAGACAATTCTCCACTTCTTTGAACATAACATTTTCTACTTTTCTGCTGATCCTATGATTCTATGAACATCTCTCAAGTGTGGCAGAACTCAGACTTGGATGTTCCAAGCTGATTAACTAGATTTTTCTTTTAGCTTAGATATGCAAGTATCCAGTATATTTTAATGATATCCTTACATACCTAATCTGAGTTGCTATTTACATGCCTCACTGTCTCAGATCAAAGCAATCAGGTTCTTGCAGAATTAAGTCTTGAGTGGGAAATGGAAATCAGAACTTGTCACAGTAATAGCATGAAAATTGAGACAAACTTTATAATCGGGTACAAAGATATGTTAACTACTCATAGGATATTAATAATAGCTCAATATATCACCATCTTAAAAATCAATTGGTGACTCTTCTCCTGAAGAAGGAATTCTGAAGAAGAGAATAAGCATCTAGACCTATATTCTCATGCAGTGAGTATAAAACTTAAATGCAGTCATTCAGAAAAGAGATTCCCTGGAAAACATGAACTCAACAGCCAGAGAGAAGTTTGAATGCTGTATAAGAAATGCACTGACTCTTAAATAAAACTGCACTCAGCTGTATATATTGAGCTGATATATTGACTGGATAATGCTAGAGAATCTGTCTATGCTGCAAAGAAGGAATTATATTACAATACTGCACATAACATCTATTCTGGAAGGTATTATATGAAATTTAATGGTTAAAAGGAAAATCTTTATGTGACTTAAGTCAGAGGGCAAAGGTTCTACCAGCAGTGCTGCCCAAAACTTATCTCAAATGCATTATTCAGGATCCATCCTTGATAATGTCTACTCCCAGCATAAGAAAAATGTTACAAGTATCTATTATAATATTTAGCAGAGAGTGATCACAGCTTTGGAACTGCAGCTGCTCCCAAGGCTGCCTCCATGATCTCAACTACTCCTCTGGAAAGGTGGATTGCTCACACATGATGGACTGCCCTGCTTTGAGCAGCCTCAGTAGCCATTCATGCAAACTGAGATCAAATAAAAGCTAAAAGGAATAATGGAGAGGTCCATTTTAACAAATCTGTTGGGAGAAGACAATTCTGAATTGCTTCCAGGGGAGAGGACATAAAAAACTACTATAATAGAATCAGAGAATGTCCTGAATTTGAAGGGACCCACAAGGATCATGCAAGTTCAGGTCCTGGCCTGGCACAGGACAAACCCAAGAATCACAGTATGTGCCTGAGAGAATTTTCCAAACGTTTCCTAAACTCTGCCAGGCTTGCTGCTGTGACCGCTTCCATGGGAAAACCTGTTCCAGTATGCAGTCACCCTCTGGGTAAAGAACCTTTTTTCTAATATCCAACCCAAACCTTCTCTGACACAACTTCAGGCCATTCCCCCAGGTGCTGTCCCTGTCAGCACAGAGCAGAGATCAGTGTCTGTCCCTGTCTTCCCCTCTCAATGAAGCTGTAACTGCACTGAGGTCTCCCCTCAGTCTCCTCCAGGCTGGACAGACCCAGTGCCCTCAGCCCCTCCTCACACGGCTTCCCCTCAGGGCCCTGCACCATCTTTGCTGCCCTCCTTGGACACTGCAATAGTTTAAAGCCTTTCTTACACTGTGGCACCCAAAACTGCCCCAGCACTGGAGGTGAGGCTGCCCCAGAGCAGAGCAGGACAATCCCTCCCTTGCCTGGCTGTGATGCTGCCCCTGATGTCCCCAGGACAGGGCTGGCCCTCCTGGCTGCCAGGGCACTGCTGGCTCATGTTCAGCCTGCCACTGGCCATCCTCTTTCCCAGCAACATTCCCCATTCTGTCCATATCTCCAGGGTTGCCCCATCCCTGTGCAGAATCTGGCACTTGTCTCTGTTAAACCTCAAATGGCCATTGCCCACTGTCTAGTTTGAAAAAGTCTCTTTGTGGGGCCTCTCTGCCTTCAATGGACCCAACAGCTCTGCCCAATTTAGTATTTGTCTGCATCTCAGTTTACTATTGCATGAAAAAGGGCAGTATAGAAGAAACCTTTCAAACTCTAGAAAGGTAGAGCCCAACCAAGTGGTTTTTTTTTGGTTGTTTTGTTTTTTGGGGTTTTTTTCACACAGAGATAGGTTTTCTAAAGTGATAATAATAGAGACCTTATGACTAGGTGAAAAAAGTTAAATTCAACCACTGTTCTTGACCTTTGTTATTTCTTTTTCTTGAAATTCCACCTGTCTTGTTGTATTTTATGACCAAGACTGGACAGTAGGTAGATACAGATTTTAGGGTACTTTCCTGCATTACTTTGATAAACACTTAAACAAAATATTCACACCCAAAATTATTTCCAGATAATAATAAAAATATAATAAAGAGTCACAGAAACAGAAATGCCAAGGCTGATAAGGTTTGTACACTGTCATCAGTATGCATTTTATTTTTAAAAGTCCATCCAAAAGCAAGATATGTGGAGATGTTTACAAAGCATGGAATGTTATGTTCAGGTTCTCAGCTGGTATAAATTATCCCAACTTCACCTGGAATCCATGCAGCTACATCACTGCATATACACCAGCTGAAACTGTGAGACATTGGTCATGCCTAACCACACAGTTATTAATGTGGATAGCAGACACTGCAGGGGAATAGTATATCTCTCACCTAACTAGGTTCCTAATGACATATAACAAATACACAGATGTGAGTACATTTAGGAAAAACTGCTCAGAACTGTTATCTACTGCTTATTTCCAGGACTCAAAGATTTCTGTCAGGTTTGGAAGGCAACTGAAGCAATTGAAATCCTGCTGTGGATGTAAAGCAGATATGATCTTTGGTTTTTAAAATGAGACTCTGAAAAGAGTAAACTGAGATTTGAGAAATTAAAGAGAAATTATTACTTCCATCTCCCAAACCTGCTCTTTTATGTCTGCACCAGGTCTCATCTCTTTTATTAGCCTTGATATATCACATAGTTGCTAAGGGATGATGAGGAAAAATTACTGGTTTTTTGCTTTTTTTCCTCCCTAATATCAATAATCTATTGATTTTTCTTTTCTTGGCTTTCAGGTGTTTTCAGTTTAGAAATACATGAGGTATGAAACAGGATGTATGACACCAACTCAAAATTCATCATCTCCTATGTCATTAACTGACCAAACTGCATTACAGCTTCTGTGTTAGTAGGCAGGTCTACATAAGCATGCCTTTAAGTGATGGATCTTAAAATTTGTCCTGGCATGGGGTTAAGTACAAAACATTATGATACACTGTACATTTCACTGTACATTAAGCTTGCCTAGAAAGCAGCCAGTATTTTAATGTTCAATTATATCCTCCTAGGCCACCACAAAGGACTGCCAGCATGTCTTCCAGCAGAGGAAATTAAATATACACAGAATGTTTTAAAATAATCAGTACTTTAGGAAAAGAGAATTGCTGCTTAGAAAATCTTAAGGAAAAATATTTGTGGAAACTTTATTTTATCAACACAAAATTTTTACTTGCAGACACTGTAACATCCTGCACAGTACTGCACTCAAGGTGAGGCAATATGGGGCAGAAGAAAATGCTCTTCTCCTGCACCTCAATTCTTAATACTTGAAGAAATTGAATAATAGCAGTGAATTGCTGATCTATTTTGTTTCTTTCAGGTTTTTACTACAGGCAATGTAAACAGCCTTTCCCCTGACCTGGTGTCCCTGCCAGTCACTTTGACTTCTTCAGATTAGGAGAACATGTGGTGTCCACAACAACAAACCAACAGTTAGATGGTACCAGGGTATCAGTGTCACCAGAGGTTTATACACATCTGGATGTTCCCACATGTGTCCTCTAAAACCACTTTAGGTGCTTTGGTCCTCAGTCTCCACTTTTACCACTGGAAGTTTAAATAATGTCTAAGTCCAAAGAGACAGAAGAAAGAATATTTCTTTAAAGATATTTGACATTTGGATCTGATTTTTGTTCATGGGCTTGACATATTTCTGCAAATCTGCAGCACTGTTACAAGAGCCATAACTTAGTTCTTGAGCTGTAGCCCAGTGTTGTCATGTCAGTTCTAGGCAAGCGATGGGTGTTCACCAGTTATTTAAAAACATTTCTTGAGGGTTGAGAGAAATGTAAGCAATCCATATATTAAGAACTTGATCCAATTCCTTTAGAAAATCCTTACATGCCGGTGGAAAACATATCATCTAGACAGTGCCAACCCTAAAGGCATTCTAGCAAAGTGAAAATCCCAGAGTTTGTGTGTAAAAGGTGGAAGCCAGAGGGAAGGTTCTTAAGGGCAAATTTGGACTGCAATGCCTGTATCATTGTGGTGTGCAAGTCAAGACAAGTAAAATCACTGTTGATACAATAATATGAAGGTGAATGAGGGGTTTTGGAAATCATGTATGAAGTATACAGCAATCTTGATAGAGATATTTGAGAAACACTGAAGATATTTCTCAAACACCAGGGTATGGAGTAAAGAGACATATATGTGGGTTTTCAAAATGCAGTTCTTATTGAAAGAAATTTTAATGGAGAATTGTCACACTAACTTAAGATTATTGCAATGATCACAACAGAATTTTAGCTTTTTAATCCCAGGCAGTGGAACCGCCAAGGCTGCAATGAAAGATAAATGCACCTTGACAGCAGAGCTATCAGGCTGCTTGATTTTCTATTTTGATAGGTTTATGTTTCATGCCAATCAATCCAGCTCCACTGGATTGTGCAGCATAGTCACATTACCTTTATAACGTAACCTGCTGCCAGCCTACAAGCACTGAAGGAATACAGTGCCCTCTAACTAAAGCAGGAAAAATAAGTTAGGTGTGAGGATGGACAGATTTGTAAGAAAATTTTCTTTCCTCTGTAAATGCTTTTATCTAATGGTTCAGATATTCAAATCTCAGCCATTCTGATGATTACATATTTCCCCGGGGGCAAACATATGCTCACTGCACTCACCTTGGGGTTTCCCACTTACTCATTGCAAGAATAAAGAGAAATCTCTCTGGGAAGATGTCTCTAAGGAGTGAGGTCTCATGGTGAGTGATTCACAACAGAGTGCATTCTTTTGTTGAAAAAAAAGCCACAGACAACAGCAAATATTAGATCAAACGTTGAAGTAAATTCATAATTACTAAGTCAGATTCTCATCTCGATTAATAGAAATATAAGTTCAGACTGTTTATTTGTGTGCTGAAGCTGCTTTGGATTTACTCCATTTTAATTAAGATCAGAATCTCACTCTGTTGGTTTCGATTTTTTTAATAGCTAAATTATGCCTACATACAGCAAACAGATGAATTCATTTCCGGCCCTGTTCCTTTAATAAAAGCTTCAGCAGCCCTTAGTACCTTAATCTCGCTCCTGGAATCAGGACAATGCTTTGGGGGTATACCTAGCATATGCTGCAAATCAAGTTATCTCACTCAAACGTAATATTGTAACAGCCCTGACTTCTAATAATCAGTGAGCTGTAAAATCTCAGTGCAGGTTATCTCAAATGAAAATTCCAGAGACAAGAACAGTTTGGAGGTTAATGGGATTATCTGAAGTCTCAGGATGAGGGACTACAATATAACTTTATGCTGGATCTGCAATACTGAGTGCACTAGCCAATTTGAATTCCTTTTTACGCCTCTCCCTCTCCCACTCTTGCTATTTCCCTAGGTTTTATGAAATAATGTGAGGCTTTTGACAGATACTCTAAAAATGAATTCTGACAAGCCGTATGCAATATAATATAGCTTCTTCCTCCATTTTAAAAACAATTCTCCTTCTGTGAACACTCACAAACATGTCGAGTCCCGTTGCATTGTTCCAGCTGTGCTCAGCTATCTGTGTGGAACGGAACTCATCGTGTATCATAAATCTGAGTCACTACATGGTCTGATGGTCCTGAGTTTATTTTAAGGAGCATAGGATAACAAATGAGAAAAACAAGCAAGATTCAAAAGTAAAGAGAGAGCAACTCAGAAGCATTGACTAATCCTGCTCCCAGGTCATCATCCTCTGAAATTCCTCATGGCTTTGGGAAGAAGAGTCAAGTCAAAATTTTCTTCAAGCATGACAGTGGAGTGTCCAGCTTGGGGTATCTGAGCCTATTATACCTTGAAGGATCAATGAGATTTGGCACAGTTTAGGAGCAAATATGCAGACAGAAACCTGTGGCTAGAAACGGGCTGGAAAGAAAAGTCAGTTACCTTGGTTTAAAAATGCAAAAGTTGAAGTAAGGTTGCTAGTTTCCCTAGTAAACACATCCAGTAACAATTTTTAGTGCAAAGAAAAAACAGCAAAAAATTGCTATAATTAGAATAGCATCTGGTTTGGCAAGAAATATCCTGTGAAGGTGAGAATAACTGTCTGAAGAAGTAGAAAAATCTTCTAACATGGATCAACTGCCAACAAAGGTAGTTTCCACATTATTAGTATCTCATGTCCCCCTTCTTCTATCCCTCCTTTCCTTCCCCTACATTCCACTGCAGATGGTTTCAGTTCCCTTACTTGGGACAAATGCCCAAGCATTTGTTTTGTGTCAGATTCTGGATAAAAGAGGGCAAGAAAAAAATCTCATGTTCTACAGAAACCTTTTAAAATGCAGTGAAAATGACCATAAGACATTATCCAGTCACCATCTTAAATAATAAAAACCAGATAGGGTACAAATTAAGTATTTTGTAGAAATCACAACAGACTTGTAGTAATGCACTAAAGGTTTGACACCAGAGACAGCAGGAATTTAAACAGTTTTCCCTTCCTTCAGATTACATCTGTTAATTGATAACATCTCTGTCAAATGACAGCCACTGAAAAAGTCCAAGGTATACACTGAAGCTCAGGGTTATAGTACTACAAAGAAGGGTCCTGCAGTCCAGCCAGAATTGGATTTGAGCACAGTATTACCAAACCTGCACACTAAGCATTTAAATCCACTGGCACATTGGCTTCATCTGCTGCTGGGTCAGATAGGCTGGGTCTTATCTTCTGGCTTGATGGGCCAGTGTTGTCACAGGGTCAAATTTCAGCCAGAGTTCTCAGTATCTTCAACCAGAGTGCACTTAAGGATACCTTAAGGCTTTGCAGAATGGAAGATGAGATGTCTTCTTCAGACATGAGCCTCCATTTCCTTGTGATCTAAAATCTAGGTGGGAAGGTGAGCACTGACAAGCATCAATGTGAGCAGCTGGCAGATAAAGCAAATGGTTACATTATGGTATATTAAAAAACATATTTTTATATCAATTTCAGTGATTTAGGCAAGCTGAACTGTGTGCAACAGCCATTTCTGACTCTCTCCTCTGATACTGAAGCAGCGTGCGTGCAAATGTAAAGCTGGGATATGTATAACTTTATTTTCCGCGCTGTGCACATTTGCATTTTTTAGTAGCAGCCTGTTTGTCCTTATGTCTATGCAAGGCAACAATATCTCAGATGTCTCCAAATGTCCTCACTGTGGAACAGGAAGCAGCATAGCTGCATCAACATGGCAGAACTAATCAGTCTGGGCAGTGTGCCCTGCTGACGCAGCTCTCCTGTCTCCAGGACCCCAGCTAACATCTCTGCAAGGCACAAAGCACATGCTGCTGAAATTCAAATACTGTAGTCATGGGGACAGACAGAGAGCAGCAAGAGATAACCAGACCTCACAGGCTACTGGGTCATGCACATAAAGGGGAAGGGGGAAATCTATCACATATTATGCAATTATTATTTTTTAATCTGAAGGAAACTGTGCATGTACTTCACCTGGAACATTCCCAAGATGTTGTCTGAGCTGCTGGGTTAGGATTAGTGTGCCAAGTGCTTTTTATGCTCTTGGTCATACATGCTACATCTATACTGCTAAATTTAACAGTGTCAGGACCCTTGCTTTGGCTCTGAGATCAGCAGTTTGGCCCAGATGTGCCCATGCTATGCTTCCAAAGTGGAGCAGCCTTCAGGCAGCCTGCTGGAAATAGATGCCAGTCTGTGCTTACTCCAGGGAATTGTTCAGGAGGACATTTGTTGACTCAGGTCAAGTCATGCTGGGAAATATTCTATGAGTATACCGATGGTGTCTGAGCCCTGGAACTGGCTAAGTTCTTAGCATAAATGCTGCTTTGAAAAATGACTGAAAATAACCAATGTATTGAAGAGCAACTATCCAGCTTCTGCATGGGAAGCACCAAAACTGATATGTTCACATGAACTGCCACAAAACCCAGTGAAATCCAGAAATAAAACAGCAAATATAAACCCATGAGTTCCCACCCTGAGCTAGACTCAATGATTTCTGAAATGTGCTCAGTGCATCTGATGTTCTTTTGAACTCAGGAGACAGTACTTTTCAGGCTTGAAATATTGAGGCTATATGAGCCAAGAGTGATTCACACTATCAAGGACCTAGAAAAAAGGAGAATACATGAGAATATAACAACAAACTGAATTTGGAACACTATTACTTTTGGTCTCAATGGGAAAAATAAGAGGTTGCTTATACCATAACAATTCTGTAGCATAAAAAAAAAAATCCATCACAAAATTTACTTTGTCTCCCAAATGAATTTTTTTTCTCTTATTCAATATAGAATTTTTCTTTATAGTACATATAAACACAACCACTAACAGACCATCAATTCATTTTTCTTCAGATTCTCTATGAAATTCACAAACAGGTTTATGAACTAGACTTAAATTCTCTACCAACCTACTTAGTATACCATAATTATCTTTTTGTATTCTTCTATTTTCTTCTCAGTAGCCTAACAAATCCTAAATTAAACATTACTATAACTCAGGCTTCTATTTAACTCCATGATTGAGAGTGCCATAGCCTTTAAAGCATAAGCATATTTAATATCAGTAATTTAAGGAGACTCAATATGCAGTATTTTAGTTGATACACCCATTAGGTTGAGTATAAAGCCTTTTCCAAGCAGCCATGCGTGTTCTGTATTGTATGAGAGTAGCAAGGAAGACCAGAGGAGGCTCACAGGAGCAGTACAGGAATGCTGATGCAGCATTGCTGTACTCACTTGCCATGAGGAAAAGAGGAGGAGCACTGCTGGGAACTCCACGCTCCCATGCCTCAATGAGCAGAAGGATTCTGGGATTCTGGACAGCAAATAGAGCCTCCCATCAATGCCAATGTCTTTCAAAACAGCTTTGACCTGCGCTAGAACCAATTTCACTTCTCCCTCAGGTCAGACTCTAAACCCATGACATCCCTGATAGGCATATTCTGTGCTTTTCTGCATTCTACATACTTGTTTTATATGGTTTTTTTACAAAGTTATTGTCTCAAAATCTGAGCACAAATTCAACTGGATGGCAGAAATTGCTCTCTGCTCGCTTGCAGTGAAACCACAATGAGGAAGCCAGGTTATGGGGAACTCTGAGGCAGAACAAAAAGCAGTAAAGTTTCCTCAGTGCATGTAAGGTGGCAAAAAAACCTCACTTTTTTCCCTGCCTCTCTCTCCCTGACATCGCATCACAGGGACAATAAATTGTAGCACAAACTGGAGTAATGGAATATGAATATATCCGTCATCAACCTGAGGCTGAGATATAGCCTGATAAAAACCTATTTTTAGCCCACCTTGGACACCAGCCAAAGCGAAACCATCAAGAAAAAGACTGCAGTAAATGCTGGTAATGTAAAGCTGTAGATAGGAAAAGAGGACCTTAATTCATATGCTATGAAGGTGCCCCTTAGTGAATCCATTCTGAGAAGATTTTAATAATGGAATCATCCTCATTCTTGTCATTGGTATTGCCTTGTTTGAACTTAGCCTTGGTTGCTGGTTTTCAGCCCACCTTATATTGCTTTGGATATGCTAGGCAGCAGATACCTTTATGGAGCCAAGGATACCTCCTGCCAAAATGACAATGGAATATAAGCTGCTTTTTGAGAGCCCTATTATAATAAAACTCTTTCCCAAGGCTGCATCCAGTCCCCAAGTACCAGTGCCCCTGATCCCCCACCACACATGCACATACAGACACACACCAACATGTTTGAAATAAGAAGATCCCCTCAGAAAAGAAAGGAAAAGAGATCCACCTGGCCCTGCTTTCCTTTTTCCTACTTGTATGGTTCAGCTTGGTGTTTCTATGTTTCCTTGGATGTATTTGCCTTTCCTGGCAGCAAGACTACCTAGCTTTGCATCAAGGCACTATCTCAGCTGCAGAGTGGTCCTGTCCTGGGGAGGGACAAGGCAGAGGGGTTTATCATGAAAGAGGAAGGTGCTCTGAGACAGCTCACACCATCCAGAAACTGCTGGTATGAAACTGGGCATCTGATTTACTATTTTTTTGCAAACATGAAGGTTAAGCTTGTCCAAAGTCCTCTCCCTGACAATAACCAGTACCAGATGTCCAGAGGAATGAGACTAACATAGGTTAATTAAAGTATACACTACTCCTTGCACTTCTCCTCTTCTTTGTGATCGTTAAAATTTGGATTAAACCCTGAAGCATAAATTGCTTTTCCAAAACACTGTAGTACTAATTTTCACAGCTCTAAAAATTCTTCTTCTTCACTGTTTGTGAAGTTCTTGGTCTTAAAAACATCCTGAGACGATGAGTTCCAAGAAGCATGGTTATTTTATGTCCTAATTGCATCCTTTCTAATTCTAATTTCTCTTCAGTTTTCACTAAATACATGTTTTGTCTCTTCATAATTTGATGGGAGACAGAAAGTCCTGATCTGAATTCTTTCAAGATTTATCATTTCATTTAATTTGGTACATTTTAGTTTTTCTTTGTTTAATGTTCTGCTTTACAAATAATTACAGTATTTTTCATCTCTGTTCATGTAAATCATTGTCAGGCAATTTCTCAACTCCTTCCCACAACTCATATTCAGCAGTAGCACTCCTGATTGTCTGGTGATACTTCACAGATACTCACAAACCCATGTCAGACTCACCACAGATGTGAATGGTCTATTTGCCCTAATATTTTACAGTGTTTCAAATTCATATGCAAAAACAGGATTTACTTAAAGCTACTTTCCATTTTTCTTTTCTAAATAATAAACTCATTTGGAAATAATCTGATCTTACTAACAAAGTAACATTACAGGCATAATACACTGCCCTCTCCATATAAAGAATAACTTCATAAACAAAAACTTTTCAAGGACTGATACAGGCCATTAGTAGCAGAATGCAAAAATAAGGCAGGAAATATCATGTCATTATTGCAAGTCAGGTAATGGTCACTAAAACCAGTTCATTGCCAAATACACCTATTTTAAGCAGCAAGACAAGGCAAGAGGACAAAGATAATGGGCAGTTCAGTATGATAGCATGGATTGAGCTGAATGATTTTCATCTGGAATGCATTGATCTCAGAAAGCATTAGAGGACTCAAAGTCCATCCTCTTTACTCATCTGTGTGAGTCATCCTCATTAAATTCAAAGGATCTCAGAACATCTGTGTAACTGTAAATTGAATTTTAACACTCAAATGAGCAGTGACTCAATACAGCCTTCTATGCCTGATACCAAACCTGGCAAGTGAAGAATTGCCTGAAAGCAACAAAGCAGTACAGAAATTTGACTTAGAAATGTCAGACTCATTATATGAAAAATTCAAAAATTAATTTCCTGTAGATTAATAAAATACAGCTTTAAATATATTTCAAATATTACAATTATTCAAATATTAATATAATAAATTTTGTACAGAGAGGATTAAACTCTGTTTTCTCAAGACATGAGCAAATAGACGCCACACAAAATGTTAAACAGAAATATACAGAAGATAAGGATCTAAAGAAAAATGTGGTATTATTGCAAGATGACCAATATTTTCAACAAAGAGCCCATGACATTAAATGAACCAGAGGTTTCACTTTAAGACTCATCACATTTCAGAGTTAATTTGTTGATGAAAAAATTATGTCAAGTAAGACCTAAATGTAAACGATGTTTGTAGTTTTGGGCGTGAATATGCAATTATAAAAACATTTGGAGTGCAACGGGATCAGATTTGTAAAAGTATTTTGATCTAAACATGAAAATTATGGTTCAGGATATCTTTCTCAACTCTGAAATAAAAGAAAGCTAAGTACCAAGAATCCCTCTGAAAATCTCATGATTTTGACTGGGGTTTTTTGTTTGGTTGGTTGGTTGGTTGGTTCCGACCACAGACTATTTCCTTCAGGGATTTTAGACACAGTCATACCACTGCATAAGGTGAATACCACGAGCATGAACTTTATGTACAGGGTGCCACAGAAATGTCCTGGGTACTGTGAGGTGCTAGGCACAGCTCATGAGTCACAGGATTGTTTCAGTGAGATTAGAAACCAGTGGTTTGTTGTTTTGGGTTTTTTTCCTATTCCCCCATTTGAAATTTATTTATAATCAGTGCAAACCACACTAGTAGTCCAGGAAAAAGGGACTGGCACCCAGTTCTCTCTGCTTTCAGAAATGTGCTATAACCAGAAGAGAATCCTGTGCCCTCTGCACTGTTCCTTTTGCTACCTGTTGTCCCCATCATCACTGCAAACCATTACTGATCAAACCCTAACTCATCAAGCTAGGTATGGGACTGAGGAGGGAAGCAGATTTACATTTCAATCACCCCCAACCGGAGAAATTTTCAAGGCTCAAATATCTCATTTCTCACTTCTTCCTGTGACCACTGCCAGGCACTCCCTCTGCTTTTCCCATTGTACTCCTTGCTGCCCTGTGTCTGCTCAGAGCATTTCTGGCTGCAGGAGAGATTCCCACGACCAAGGGTTTAGATATCCTGAGTGCCCACTGAACTGCAGCAGAGCAAAAGCAGCATTTTGGTGCTTAAATTGGAACTTTTCCATACATACTACTACATAGTTAAGTTTAGCCATGGCCAAGTCTTTGTGGTGCTGAATGAATTTACTCATCCCTGAGCAGGGCCCTTGCTGGAATACGAACAGCTGCAACCCCTCTTTTTACTTAGACATGTAATTTTCAGGGAACTGAATTTTCAACACTAGAGGTTAGGGTCTGGCTGTAATGCAGCCATTTGTAATGTAACTCTTATCTTTGCTGTGATAGCCAGAAGTCTTTGAATTCCTGGCTTATACTCCCACATTTGGTTGTCCTCCAGCATTACCCTTTGGCTTCCCTTGTTCTATTATGTTGGGACCAAGTATTTCAGAAGAGACATAGGACCTTGCTCTAAGGTTTGGTCTGAGATTTCTGTACTTTCAATTAGTGGACTCCCACTCCTGCACAGACTAAGAAAACCATTGTCATAATGGTTACTTATATTTTGTAGTGTTTCTTGGTGGGCTGTCACATGTAAGGCTGCATGCAAACAGAACAAAACATAAAAATTATTTTAGTGTGGCTCTGAAAAACAAAATTCTTTAATTCTCCTGTTGCTAAAAATGTGAAAATACAGAAAATGACAAGATGATTGTGAAGTCCTAGCAAAACTTTACCCTAATACAACACATATTCAGATATATTCATCATTGAATTCTGACAGGAAATGCTTTTCAGGACTCATTCATGCCTGAAATTATTCAGTTTTGTGGAAGAAAACCCTGCTTATTGCAAACAATATATTTCCTCCTTTTTTTTAAACTGAGAAAACATGTTGTTTGTTTTAAAAAGGGCACAGTTTTCTCTGTCATTACACATGCCTTAAACCACGGAATGAACATTTTTCTGAGTTTTTTTTGGTACTACAAAGTCAGTAGTCATGACAAAGCCCTTTCCTGCATAATAAAATCTATTTGAAATGTTACAATATCTGATGCAAGTAAATAGTTAGAATTTCATTAGTGTATCATCATTTACAGCTGCTAAAGGTAACATTGGAAGACACAATTCTGCCAACAAACTAATTGAAAATTGGAATATTTTTTCTCTAAATATCATATTGGGTAAAATATTGTTTACTGGGGGAAAGTACTTTCTACATGCATTGTCATTAGCTCTTTCACTTTGCATAACAGATTTTCAGATACTTTGTCATTTATAGGAAAATTGTGGAATCATGAGGGATTTTTTTGGTTAATGTTACATTCATGGGAATTGAAGTGTCTCTACATAGAAATAGTTTGCCTTCAAATACCTTACTTCCTATTTTGCTTGCTGTGTATTTTAGCTAACACAATTACTCTGGCCTGATTCAGCTGCTTTCTCTGCAAAATGTAGACATTTCAGAATCCTAAACATCACTAAAATGGTGAAACTTTGCAAGAGGTTTAATATAGTTTATCTGCAAAAAAATTGTACCAAAAGCTGCAATGGGTGCAGTAAAAAGCATTAAGAACTCCCCATGCCACAATTCTCTGCAGCCCTTAAATTCTAAACAAGTTTATATCCATTCCCAATTGAAACACTGGAAATGGAAGAATAAATTCTGTAATTTTAAAAAACTTTGGAAAAACTACAGGAATTAACTAATATAGATCCTGATAAAAATTCCTTTCAAATTTATTGCAATGGAATGAGTAAAGAGCTTTATGGTTGGGGTTTTTTAATATATATACTCTAATTCAAATGCAATAAAAGTTATGATTGATAGGAAGCATTTAAATAATAATGAAACTTACAATAACCCAATCATACACTGGAATCACCAAATATATATAGAGAAAAAATACAATACCTGCATTTCCAAATTATGACTCTTAAGATAAAATGCTGACTGTGTCTTTTCATGCATGCTTGTATTCATGTTTTCCACACAGGAAAGATGGCAAACCTATGAAATCTGAATAATAACACATGAGAAGTATCCACAGCCTGGGATCTTCTCTCACACACATAGAAAAGAGATTTGAAAAGCTCATTGAAAATAGAATTTTATGTCACCTGAACCCTTAAGGCAAGGTTAGTCCAATTTCTGCCATTAATATTTGATAAAACAGGTCCCCACCTTTATTATAACTCTGCTAAAATTGCATCCAGATGAAAGAAACCCTGTGATGATGCACCTGCAGTTTTTAGATCTGTGCAGCAGAACTGGGTTACAGTAATGCAGTCTGTAAGCAATAGGAGGTATAAATTACTTCGACTCTCTAGTTCTGATTGACATGATTATGTGAGAGAAGAGATAGAAAAGATCTATTAAGTCATCTTGTCCATTCCCCATGATATATTGTAATGTCTCCAAAGGAAATGTTATAATGCATTGTGACGAGGACCTAGCTATTAATAATGCTATCAATAATTGCTATGGCATTTTTAATTCTCTTGCTTGGGCATTTTTTTCTGCACTCTGATAACAGATGCCTTGCTCTTTTAGAATGTTACCAATTCATGCAATATGATTGTATAAAATGTAATAGAATGTCTGATTGTCAAATGAAATTATAATGTATCAAATGATAAAATTTTTTTGTGTGACTAGAGTATTAAAATGTTACTCTATTACAAAATAGCAACAGCAAAAATTTTCAAAATTTATGTCATTGTGTCTGATTTCATTTCTCATTATACAAAAGTGAAAGAACTTCTAATCCTTCCTGTTCTCCATTCCCCATTCTATGGAATCAAATTTTTCATGTCTTTAGGACTGAGCAGCATTTGGGCATCTGCACCCTGCATGCAGAATGCAAAGTTTAACTATTATTCTATATTTTCAATATAAAATTTTAAAATATTCAATTTTTTTTTCTTCTAGTGTTGCCTACTCTGTCCCTTTTGGTGGTAGCAAATCCAGTGCTACAAAAATCACCCTAGAAAATGTTGGTCAAGCTGCGGTTGAGTGTGACAGAAAAGACTTACCTGTGAATCATCCAGCATACAACCTTTGGCCATACACCCTTTTGGGCACAACTGTCCAGTGAGCTTGTACAGTAGTACTGTTCATTTTACAAATGCAGGCTCTGAAATCCCAGATCATCTTCCCTAGAGTGGTCTGTGTCTGGCTGCCAGAGCAGGGATGCAGGTCTCTGTTTATGAGCAGATGACACCAACAAGATGCCAGCAGGGGTTAGGACTTGTTCTACTGTTCACAGACATGTAATGACAGCAATTCCACATGGCTCAGATGAGACACAGGTCTGAGCCTTGGGTTCAGGATTCACAGCTCTAGTAACATCCTTCCTGCCACCACACAAATCACTTAGGTCCTTCATCCAGTTGTTTCATCTCTTAATTTATATATTCTTTCTATTTACCTTGCAAAGTTAACATCTAAACCATGGCCAGTCCCTGGGTAAGGTGTGGGCTGGCACTGTCTCCTCTCCTGCCCTCAACCATTGCCTGTTCTGGTTCTCAGGGAGAGGAAATGGAACTGTGGAATGGTTAGGGTTGGATGGGACCTTAAAATCATCAAGTTCCAACCCTTCTTCCATGAGCAGGACACTTCCAGCAGACCAGCTGGTAGAAATACCCAGGCAGGGGTGAGGCACTGCATGTTCCAGTTGATATCCCTGCAGTGGCAGCTGTACATCTGGTGTGATGGGGCATGCAGAGGACATCTGGCTGCAGTTCAGCCTGTCAGGATGATAGTCCCTGGGGTTTTGTACTGTAAAGCACTGCAGATAACAGGACTTTCATAAACTGATGTATTTCTGTCACAAGTTCTTCAATGCATTAGTAGGAGGTACAGGGCCCCCGACCAAACTGATTACCAGGAGTTTTCCTAATGAACTGAACAGGATTAATGCTGCCTTTTTTTTTTCTTTGTAGCCCGGGTTATTTGTTATTTGAGCCTTTTCATCTCCTGAGGTAAATTAGGGAGATTTACACATTTTATGTGAAAAATTGGATGGATTTCTATGCCAATTTCGTAAATGAAAATTTTCTAAGTTAGTTTTTGGTTTATAATCTCACCAAACAGGGAAGCATAACAAGCATACATTTAACTGATGATAGCCTGATAAGGCACAACTAAGTACAAAATAGAATTTTATATTAAAAGTGTGTGTGCATTTATGTTTGCAGGATCTTTATTAATATTTATGAAATAATTACTAGATGCAGCTAAATTTATTAATAACTTAGCACATATTTTACAAAAAAGCATTAAGAATGACTCAGGAACAAACAATGTCATAGCTAGCTGTTATAACAAATTTTGTAATGCAGGTTTCATTAAAAGCATGCACATGCCTGATTAATATATTAATTCACATGGTAACAGCATCCTTTAAAGTACAATAAACTTATTAAATAATAATCAGTTGTACAAACTGCTATAAAAATTGAGTCTGAAACTGGAATATACAGCATCTGTAATGGAGTAATCAAACATTCTTGGGCTAAGTAATTTGGGAAACACAAAGAACAGCTAAAAATGAGGAAAATGAGAGAGCACAACATGAACACTTTGTCAAAAATAAGTACTAAAAGTTCGCGCATATATGTCATCATTAAGGGCTGAATTAAGTAAGTTATGTGATGGCTTGTTTCTTCATCTATTTTCTAGGCAACAGAGGAAGAGATTCTTCAGGAGGTGACAGAAGACAGGAGACAAGGTAGGAGCTCCACATCTCCAAGATGCCACCTGGGAGAACATCTCTACTGACTACGCAGAAAGTCTATGGAGATTATTAGGTATCTGAAATACACAGTTTAATTACTTTGCACAAGTCAGATGCTGGGATTTCTCTATTAATCATCAACTGCGTGGAGAAATTGCTCATAAACCCACAATTTACCTAGCTGCACATGCTATTTTGGAGCTACTTTGCTTTGAGATAACCATGCAGACTTTGGTAGATGTGTTTTTTAAAGCAGGCTCTATGTGCTGGCTCTAAACCTCGCTTCTAAAAGCTGCAGTCAATTTTATTGGTTGAGTGACTTTGAAGACCAATTTCTGTGAAGGATTCTTTCAAATCCAGGCTGTTAATTTATTACATGCTGATCAGTAATATGAAAGAAGTTTGTATTTAGGAAGTTCAGTGGTTCTTAATTGTGAACAAGCTTTGAAGTACCCAGGCATGCATGACTGACTTCCTGATGCCTCCTTGTCTCTCCTCCTGCAGCCTGGGCTCTTCTCTCCAATTCTCATATTGCCTGGTAGGGTTGGACTCTATCTTAAAGACTTTTTGGAATCATCTGACTACTGAAAAATTCAGAGTACAGAACCTGACAGATTCACAGCATGATTTAATATGACAAATCATATCCTGTGCAATATTGCACAATCAGGGAAGGTTAACCAATATTTATGTCAGAGCTAGAGGACTCCATGTTGTGTGGGTATGTCTTACCTTCAGCATAGAAATTAAAAATTATCTATTAGAAAAAACAAGCCACTTTCTGATCCTGCAGTATTTGACTAAAAAGCCTAAGTGCATGTTAGTGATCCCTGATGCATTAGTAACAAACCTGGCCACAGATTGTGGGGGAATTCTCTCAGAAATATATATCTGAACAATCCCAGGTTATAAATCACTGATCAGCAAACTTCTTCCATTGTAACTACCAATTAATGGGGATCCTGCAAAGACAGAACAAATTGGTCTAGACATCTTGGTTAAACTGAAAATCAATTAGATTTTAAATTACACTAAAATGCATCCTCACAAAGTTCAACACTTTTGTTTTCTAACTTGCAATATGGTATTGACAAAGACCTGGATTTACTCATTCAACTCTATGCATCTAGTATAGGGTGGTCATCTAAGTTTCATATGTAATTAGCAGAGAAAGAAGCAAAGCCCAAAAACCATGGAATCAATATTCCTCTGAAAAATCTCATCTCTTGCAGTGGTATAGAGGTTGCTTTGATGAAGTGCAGTACTTCTGGATACCATAGATGAGCAACTGTCTCCCTTCTTGCCCTTGTTTCATTGTCCAGGTACATCAGGAAAATCCAAATTCATACAAATCACCCATAATGGAACGGTGCTTTTCAAAGAAAATAATTTGGTCAATGAAAGTAAATTTCCAAAATGAGATGTGATGTCAGGACCCCATCTAAACCAGGCACTCTTTGAGAAGGTCAATGGGGTCATGAGTTTGCCTTTTGTCTACCACATTACTTTCTTCCTGCTATTTTTCAGTGTGTGAGAAAGGTTAGTCCTGACTAAACAATTTGGCTCCTACATCTGAGCATTTCCATCTCCTAATTGTTTTCTGACTTAGAAAGACTGTAATAAATGTGAGGGATTCAAACATGACAGAGATGAGTGCTGTGTCACAATTTGGCTAGATACATATTATAGTAACTTTGAAAAGATTCCCTCTGGACAAACTCATGTACTTTTATGAGTTTTTCATTTCTTTGCTTCTCTTCTCTGTACCTCTACCTCTAAGCAGTCAAAAAGGAAAAGACTGAGGAATAAATATTTCCCTCACATATTAAATTTATTTAAAAATATATTTTCCAAAACAATTGCATGCATTATTCATTACCTCTCTTTCTTTGTTCCTATTACTATCAGCTTCCAGAGCTCTGTTTGTTTGGGATTTTTTATCCAGTCCTTTTGGTGCTTTGCTCATTTCCATTGATGAGGTGTTATTTATTTTGCAAATTGAAATGCCTGCAACTCAACTATTAATTCTAGAAAGGCTTTGATAAAAGTATTGCATTTTTCAGAATAATGGAAATGCAAAAAACACCTTTCACCTGTATGAAGAAGGTTGCAATGCTTAACAATTTTCAACATGCATCAGAGAACTACAGTAGACTAGCCAGAAAGAATCTGTCAATATTTGCTCCAAGGATGGGCTAGGCCTAGAAATCCTCAATGAAACAAGAAATCCATGTGCAGCCTTTAAACGAAGGCCATGAGACCCAATATTCCTCCACATAGGTGAATGCCATAATCTCCAAGCTACAGGGTCACCATCTCTCTTTCTGTCTCTTGGGAGGGGGCATAAGAGGGGCAGCTAAAAAATAATGAATGATATTCACATAGAGGTGTTCAGTCTTCCCCCACTCCCCATTTCAGCTTCCACACCACAGATTAATGATTAGGGCAGGCTCCCATTCTGAATTGTCTCAAAGAGCACAGAGAGAAAGTCCTGTGCTTCTCAATGATCTGTTTTTCAATCCAAGTTCTCACAAAGATGGAGACCTGAGGATCCTGTTCTATTTTTCTCACCTTTCAAAGAGAAGAGCAGTCCCACTTTTGAAAGGAAGACTGTAATTACCTTTTTTGAACCAAGGGCTCCAAGGTGCAATGCACTCAATACCAGATTACAGTGTAATGCTTTTTTTCTCATTATGGCTAAACAGAGCATGAAATGAGTGAATTCAGACACAGCTCTATGTAATTTCATTTGTTCAGAATACAGAGACATAAGGCATGGGTGTAGGAGAGCAGAGAGACACTCTCTACCTCTACTTTGACCTCTACTCCGCATTCCTGTGGCAGAATAGAAGAGCTGTAACAAATCCATCAGAACCAAGAGTGAGCTGTAGCCCAAAAGGGGTTGTCACTGTCATTATCGTCTGACAAATAGTTTTAGCAGGAGCTGCTGCTTACAGTAAACTTCCAGATGTTGAGGTTAAAAGTTATCCTACAGAAGAGCATGCAGTTCTCCAAGCTGCTGAGCTCCAAACCCAGCTGTGCACATCCAAAGCCTTGCCTCATTAGCACACTAAATAAGTAAAACCTTCAGCCAGTTACCACATTTCCTCAGAAGAGTGGTTTAAAGGGAGCACAAACTCCCACTGCAGTGTCAGGAGAGATGAGAGCATTGCTGGCATCCTGTTGGTGTCATCTGCTCATAAACAGAGACCTGCATCCCTGCTCTGGCAGCCAGACACAGACCACTCTAGGGAAGATGATCTGGGATTTCAGAGCCTGCATTTGTAAAATGATCAGAACTACTGTACAAGCTCACTGGACAGTTGTGCCCAAAACTTTCCAGCATTTTTGTCAAGTTTCAGAGTATTGCATTACACATGTTGTCCTGCCCACCTACCAAAATGCTTTTGCTGACCAAAAGGTAGGAAGCAATAACCCTGCCCCTGCCCCAGGCATGAGGGCCATGAGCCAGCACAGTTTTTGCTTATCAGGACTCCTGGTTGAGACAGGGCTTTGCCAAACCCTCACAGCTGCTGTCAGGACAATCCCAGCCCCAGTCAGGGACAGCCAGCCCCTGGGACAGCCCCAGCCTGGCTCCCAGGCACCTCCCTGGGGAAGGGGACAGCCAAAGCCAGGCTGGGCAGGGTGGGTTTGGAGAGCAGCAGCCTCACCAGGTCAGGGGCTGGCAGCCCCAGGGGCTGAGGGCTCATGCTGATGATGGACAGCTGAACTTGTGTGCAACTTTGTAAATGCTCACCAGGTGCAAGAATTAATTTACTTGTGCTACTTCAAGTGAAATAGTCACATTCTAGTAAAATGGTCTCTTTGAAAACCTGGCTCAAATTTGAAAAAGCAATAAAAACATCATCATTTATGTCCTGCTATCTCCTCCCTGTGTTTTGTTTCTTGATCTCAGTCCAGAAGAAAGAAGCAATAAGCATAGTGAACACATCATCGAAATTTTCTCTTTTACTTCTCGTTTTCAGCAGAGTGTAGGGAAAACCAGTTGGGACTTGGAGGGCTCCAATGTTTAGGCCTGGAAGAGGTAAGAGTTTTTCTCAAGATAAAAAACACTTAGAGGCTATCATGTCTGTGGACAAGAATATAGCTATCATCCATCAGCTACAACTCAGAACAAAGTGGCTGGAAAGTTAGGAGGAGAAATTATAATCCACAAAGTAATAAGAAGAAATATATTATCATTATGTTCAGCAATTCCTGTTTCTTGCAGGTGCTTTAGGAATGTCTCAGGTTTAGGCATGTTCAGAAAAATGTTAAAGGTAAATAACAAATAGAGTCTATCCCTCTAAATACAAGAATGGGAGCCAAAGCTTTTAGGATTCACATTCGGACAATTGATACTTAAATATTAGGGAATTATTTTCAGAATACAATAGTGTTTGAATTTCCCTTAATTGCCAAGGCATTCTACAATAGAAAACAGAGAAGTCATTAATTTGGTGCATCTTCAAATGTTTATTTTGCAAGGGTGCTCAGTATCTGCCATCAGAGCAGTGGCTGTGCAGTGTTAAACACAGGCCTTGGGTTGTTGGGAGCAGTTTGAATCACAGAATGGTTTGGGTTAGAAGGGATGTAAAAGATCATCTTGGTCCAACCCTCTAGAACCTTCCATGCTCCAGAATGTCACAAACTTTCTGTAAAACTTTCTTTTCTGTTTTACCTATAAATTCCAATGTGGTTGGTTGAGACACTCTCAAGATGTCTGTTCAGGGAACTGAACTGTGCCTTCACCTCATGAGCATTTGTCATTCCCTGAAACTCTTTTCTCTGTGAGATGAAGAGCAAGTCATTTGCATGCAGATATGAACTCTGACAATTGCTAGCCTCCTTTGGATGGAAAAAAAAAAAAGTACTAGTAATTGCTATACAGGCATCAGTACTGGAAATAAGATGGGCTCCTGAAAAGAGCACATCTCACTTTCTTGTAGCTAAACAAAATTCTAAGAGGCATTCATTCTAGACTGCAAGAGGCAGTCTATTCTAAGCTGTTCCCTGCCTGCCTGCTTTGGTAGTCCCAGAGAGATTATCCTCAGCAGATACATGGCATAACCTTGCTCTAGAAAATCTAGAGTCTTAGCTGATTTCCTAGCTGGATAACATATTCATAATGCTTCCTCAGAAAGATGATTAATGATTGGCACCAAAGTCTGTCTGTAGAGTTGTACAGGTATGGTTCTTCACACACAGGAATATTGAAAGTCAGGTTCTCACTGCTTCTGTTTCAGCAGTTCCAGGGCTTCCTCAAAATTTGGTCTTTGCACTGTAAGGAGGGTTTGAAAACAGAACCTCCAAATTAGTGATGCAGTAAATATATTACTTGTACTTCTAAACCACAGAAACTGAAATGAATAAAGGCTCAGAATGTGCTAATCTGCAGAAAGAACCATGAGTGGTAATTTATGCATAAACAGCTAGTGAGCTATTACTTTACAAGCTCTATTTTGAGGTTTCATTATCTCACAGAGATAGGCAAATCTGCAACCTTTCACTCATCCAGCAATCTGCAGTGCTTAGTTGTGCAAAGTTTGGGAGTTTGAATAAGAAGGTGCCACTTAAAACAGGCAATTGTTAGGAAAAGCAGCATGGTACACAATTAGCCAGAGCAGCACTGCAAGCAAGAATCTGCAGCAGTAACTTGCAAGAATAGCACAGGATGCCTCAGAGCAGAAATAGAGTTTAGGCAAGCACAAACCACAGTAAGCTCAGGTTTGTGGTCAATATTAAAATACACATTCCTCAGCCAAACATCTCAAATAATCTTGAGAGACATGAGGAATTGTACCATCACTTGTATCCTTGAGCACCATAGATGGCACTAGCAGTCATTTTGGCAGTCTTGAAACAGTCTGGAGAGTGGATGACTTTTCATCAGAAGCTATACATTGCATTTGGTCTAGCCATGTTCCTGACAGAGCCTGCATGATTAAAATGGTCAGATTTTTTTAAAGAACACAAGAGGTTTCTCTGAGACATTGTCCATGAAATCAGAATTATACTTCTTTGTGAGGCTACAGAGGTAAGCAAAAGGGCAAGGATGGAGTCACATCATCTGATATGATATTCTGTGCACTGCATGAAGTTGTGCTATTCCAAAATCACACCTTATTAATTTCAGTTGGGCGATACTTTGTGGATCTTCAGACTCTCACTTCTATCTTTTACTGAAGCATTGAATAGGAGACTGTCTAGTCAAATTTTTTAAAAAACAGTTCACAAGCTCAGAAACATTCATGTGATTTTCAGTCAAAAGGGATTACATATATATTTATGCCCGTATGTGTGGCCATGTTGTGTGTAGCAAAGCTCAGATATATGCACACATATTCAGCTGTATACCTCATTAAAAGGCATTTTTTAAAAATTATGTAAAATACAGTTTATCTAAAGTTTATCTTATTTAGTATAAACTAAATGAGAAAAATCATCAGCAGTTTGCATGTGCTGTTTCTGGATTTACAGCTTTTCATTGGCTCACTGATGGGTGGGAGCACATCTGCTGTTTCTATTCAGAGTTGTTCATGAGATGTGTGGTCTAACCCCCATAGGTGGTGGTCAGGAATAGCAGAAAAGAGTGCTTGACTCACTGAATAAAGATTCTATTTTCTTTTTAAGTCTGAGTAACTGAGTTCTCATCAAAGTGAGAAACTGACAGCTCATTGTGATATTACTGATAACACAAACTGACCTTCAGAGTTTTGATTCAGCTTTCAGTGTCACTTCATAGCTTCACCCCTCCCATTTGTCTGATTTTCTACCTCTACCACATGGAAAGTGTATTCATGTTGGATTGTGCAGTGACTTAATAAAATGGACTGATAGGTCCATTCTATAGATCTAAACCCTACAGAAAACTTTTACAAATGTTATATCTTCACCTTTTACAAATGTTATATCTTCAAACCCAGCCACTTCTACACACAGCCTAGGTGTCATGTATCCATCAAAGGGAGAGGGTGATGTCAAGAGAGGGTTATCACAGCCCTTCTTTGGGCCTCCATCCCTGACACACAAGAGACTGCCATGTAGGGTCTTTGATGGCAGGGTGAACTCTGGGACTCAGGGGCAAGGGTCCAGGAAGATGCCACCAGAGTAATTCCCAGCTGGGAGCATGCATGTCACCAGTGATGCACTGAGCTGGTATTCCAGGCAGTGTGCATGGCTTCTCCCTTGTTGCTGTAACACCACAAGTCAAAACAGGTATTATATGGCATGTAGGACCAAGAAAATTCTCTCTGTAATGCCTCTAATGAAGGCACATGAGAATCATTGATAATGAGACTGAAGCAACTGAGCAAGTCTCACACACACAGACCAAGAAAGATGGCAGAATTGGGTATGAGAAGAGAGCAAAGTCACCAAAAGTTTCCTTAGATTAGGTTCACACTTGAAAGAAGATGAAAGATTACAGCAAGAATTACTGCTCTCTCAGGCAAGTGTTTTATAGAAATTTGCTTTGAAGATTCAATGCATTAGAACTGCTGCACAAATGGGCTCCTGGAGTAGATTTCTCATAACTGGAATTTTGCAAAAAAGAATAATGATGAAGAAGTAAATTAATAAATAAATGTTCTTTTAGCTATTCTTGTTCCAATACCTAAATTACTTCTAGCCTTCAACTTTTGTGTGATGTCACTAAAGTCCAGGCAAAGTACAAATAAAATGGTAGTGCAAATAAAGACCTGTATTGTTGCTGAAAATATCAGTTTGAGGTTGCACTTTCAGAAATCCTAACCATCACCTTGGGCTTGGACTTTTTGGAAGAGTGACAATCCTTCTCCAGGCAGATTTTCTCAATAGATATTGAAGACTATTCTGTTCAACATGTGAGCCAGGCTCTACCTCTACTTTAATTTTTCAATGCATATTTACAAAATGCTTAATCGGATGCTTTAAAAATATTAAAATGAAAATTATATAACCTCAGACAGCATCAGTTGTAATGGAAAACAATTTTTTTTTCTCTTTTCTTTCAGGTCAGCAAATTCAGGCCCTGAAACACCATTTTTTTAATAAATCAGGGCATAGTTTCATTACCCACTACAGTACCTCTAGGGCACAGCAGTTTGGTAAAAGCATATATCATTTCTGAACAGCAAAGCAGTTTGCCACCAAGCAAAACCAATTCCATTATTTTGGAGTGGTTTTCTCCTGGATTTTGGTTTAAGTTAAATGTGTGGGAAGCATTCAATTTCTGTTCTTAATCCATTTGAAGTGTATCTCCTAGACAACTTGTCAACCTCTTGTATGGGCTTCACTGGTGAGAGCCTTGTGTTTAGTAAAGCAACTGTAAAAAAGCAACTGCTTTGTGGTCAGGGCAGTTATATTTCTGTCAGGTTCTCTTTCTGTATTTGAATGATGACTTTCTTTCACTTCTGCATTGAGAAATTTATTAAAATCATAAGGATTGGCATGCAGTGAGAGTCCTTGTCTTTTGAGGTTGTGTATTCCCTTTGCTTCTGTAACTATTTCTGCAATGCTACATAATAAACACATTTGCAGTATCACTGTGCAGTCATCTAAAAATACTCAGGCATAGGTAGAAGGGTAGGCTTGGCATTAAAGGAATTTATATTAGATGGCCATAAATCTGTTCCAAACAAATTACATCCTGAAAATGCAGTTTCTTTGTTATAGTCTTGCTAAGAAGGCTGTGAGAATGCTGTGAAATGGGGTAAGTGTAATATAAGACCTGGATGAAATTTTCAATTCAAAACATCTTTTCTGACCTTTAATAAGCAATGGATTGAAGAAGGGTGCATCTCTCACACCAGTTTTCCTTCTGCATCTTGCAGAATCTGGGGAGACTGCTTCAAACCTCATGCTCTAGAACTGCCTTCAACCCTTGGACACTTCATCTTTAAGGCTCCACCTGATCAAAATCCACCTGTCCTCACCTGACCTTGCAGTTCCACAAAGCAAAAAAGACATATAAGAATATGGAGACCCCTTTCTCTACAAAACACAAGACTGTTACTGTTCAGAGTAGTTTGGAATTTCATTTGAAAATTTTTATATTAAGTTGACATTTAAACTTTTTTTTCCTCTCTCTTCTGGTTGGAAATAATTTTTGTCATTCCAAAAATCAAAATGACTAGGAAAAGTTATTTAAGAATTTAAGGATTTATTGTAAATTTTAAAATTTCCTTTAAAAAAATAATTCAACAACATTCTCAAATGAAAAAATATTGATTTCAACCAGCAATATCACTTGATTGAAATATTTTCATTACTGGGAGAGCTATTCAGAAAGGCTTCAGCAGACACATTTGTGGAAGTCTGTGACTTAAAAGACATCCATGCTTTATGTAACTTTTGTTGTGTAAAACCCAGCTTTTCCATCATGACCACAGTCTACACCATCTCCTAGAGTCCAGGTATTTTGGGCTAAAGTCTTCAGGAGTGGATATAGTGGAGTGGTTTAAATCCTTCACATGCAGTGAGATACCTAAATGGTTTGGACAGGATATTCAGAATATTGTTTAACCAAGCCCTTCAAGATGATACCACTGTTTTAAAATCTTCAAAGTTGATTTTATGCAAGAGAACACAGCTGAAAAAGACACTCTTCAGAAGCCCTTAACTGCAAATCTAATTGTTACTTCATCTTATGTGACAGTTGAACTAAATGGAAACACACTGGAACATCATAAACTACATAATTTCACAATTATAAGCCGCATGTCCGGGTGCCGGCAACTGTCTTGGGTTACAATACAGAGTGTGACTGATAAAATTACTGCATCCCATTGGAAGTTCCTCCAGCCAGGGGGAAGAGCCCAATATTTCTTACCAAAATAAAAACAGAGGTTTTTGGGACACTAAGGTAGCCCCTTTCTCCACTGGACTTCAGAGGAAAACTGGATTTCTCCACATCACCACTGGACCTCCGGAGGGAAACTGCACCTTCTGCAGGAGCACTGCTCCAACTGAATCACATCTGTCACTGCAGGAGGATGCAGCCACCATTTAATGGGACTGCTACCAGCACCCTGCCTGATGGGGTGTCAGGTTGTACTCTGACTTTGTCAGGGTTTGGGGTTTGTTTCTTTGTAGTACTGTATTTCTATTTTAATTTCCCTAGTAAAGAACTGTTTTTCCTAATTCCCATATCTTTGCCTGAAAGCCCCTTGATTTCAAAATTATAATAATTTGGAAGGAGGGGGTTTACATTCTCCATTTCAAAGAGAAGTTCCTGCCTTTCTCAGCAGACACCTGTCCTCCAAACTAAAACAGCAACTTTTCGTTCTTTGTCCATATATAAGCCACACCTGATTATAAGCTGCACTCCAGGTTTGGACGAAAATTTTAGTCAAAATGGTGCGGCTTATACTTGTGAAATTACTGTAATCAATTAAATCATGTTTTCACTGTAGAACAGCAACAAAAATGTGTAAGAAATTCAATCTTTGCTGATAGCTAACATTCTTTCTAGAGAAAGCATCAAATTCTATCAGCAAAGTCAAAAAACAGTAAGTGGTTTTCTTTTAGGGCTGGCAGCCTCTTAAGGAAACCTATTGTAAATGAAATATCACAAAGGGAACTCATCTAAGAAACTGAAAAGATAGAGCTGGTTGTCTATAGAAGTCTCCATTAAAACTGGAAAGAGCTCAGGAGGAGCTCTGTAGTTTTCAGAAGAGCTTCCTGTCTTACTTCCACCATTTACTCGAGTTAGGAGAGTGGAACCACCTCCATGATTAATGGCAATTCAGGAACCTGGAAATTATATCAAATGAGTCACCATAAAACCATAACTGCTTAAATTCTCTTGAATATAAATTCTTACCAGTAGTACTTCGTAACTTTGTAGACAACACGGACCCAGGGAAAAAAAACAAAAACAAAACCTTAGAGACTCCCTAAGTAGTCCAAATGTAGACATCAAAATGTAAATGATGTGACTGTAATGATTCAGCCAAGCATCCATGTCTGGGAAAGCTCATCTAAATGGCATCATGGACTCTGCTCTAATTTATCACAATAACACCACCCCAGGACCATTTTCTCATTTTCCTTTCATACCTTTTGAAGCTAAAGGCTATTCTTGAGGGAAAGGAGCTATATGAGCAGTTGATAAAAGAATTAGAATGTCCTGTTTTGAGGTAGACATGAACTCTTTTCAGATGTATTGCAGGGGCCTGTTGTGACTGGATGTCCATCAGCATCAAATTCACAGCACTACACATAATTCCACAGGGCTTTCTGTACCCATTGGAATTTAGCAGCTGTTAACACTGCCTTTGACTATGTGCTTACGAAGCTTATGTGTTCTTCTATGTCTTCAATCTGTTACAGTCCTACTTACACTTACAGAACTGGTCATATTTCATCCTTATATCTCAATGTTTACAGCTTCAGTCAGGATATTTTTTCTATTTTAATTTTAAACTTAGATCTCTGGCATTATGATACTGAGGGTCCTGGTCAATGCAACTGTACAGCAATCTGAGGAAACCTTGAAACCATGTGCAGTTTCCCAAGTAATACTCAAGGGTAATAAACTACAGCCCACATGCACTGACTCCATTAAATGCTTGTACATGAAAGCTCAGAGAACTGAACTGCAATTGTTCACTCTGCAATAGGAAGCAAAACTTGCTTGGTCTCAAAAGTCTGCAACATAGGACTCTCATCTCTCCCACCTGCACTGGAAAACTGTACTAATGTATTCTCAGATACTGAGATCATTTGGGCAGTGTTCTCAGCTGTGTCACAACACTGAAAACCCCTATGGAGGTGGTATTAAAGGCAGTGACAAAAGCACAAGCATCAGTCCTACTCTTGTCACGCCTGTTTTCTAAAAAGTGCAGAACCAAAATGGACCAACACCGCTGCTGAGAGTTTTAGTTCAGTTATGCCTGTGGTTAACCTGCAGCATTTCCATCTGGTTTCCTCCTATAACTTCTCTGCTTGATGGGAATCATAGCTTCCAGCTAACTTTCAGAGTCTGCATGTCACATTTCAGCAAATCATCTCAAGCCAGGGATAAGGACAGAACATATTGTGTGTCAGCACTGTAAACTGTAAGCAAATTATGGGTACGCAAGGTGTAAATCATTGCCTAAAGGAGACTGTAGTTTTATGTTACAAATCATCCAGGTCAAAAATAGTTCACAGATAGGAGAAGGAAAAAAAAAAGTGAAAACTATCTATCTTCATTCAGTTGGCCTTGTTTTCATCCCTCTGGACTTATAACTTTTTATCTTTTATTTTTCATTTTGTTTTGTTTTGATGGCTCTGAACTTCAAATCTCTTCCAGTGATTTATTATTGATTTAATGTACCTTTGAATTTTACCCTTCAAATAATAATTTTGAATGTCATAGGATGTTGTCCCTTTAAACCAAGATTGTGAACCAATATGCAGGGATGACTATACTTGACCTAGTTAAGGCTGAGCTTTCTGTTACACAAGACAGAAAATAAAGTTGAATCATTGAGTACTCTCATGCTCACACAAGATTGGCACTCTCTTCCCTCACTATAGATCAGTCAATGATCAGTCTTTGTATCAAAGATCCAATTTATTTGCATAAGGCAGAATTGAGAAGAAACTGTCAGAGATGCTCCTTTGCTTTTTGAGGCAACACCCACTTTTTATTTTATACTATACAGCACCCAGTACTAGAGATCCTTCTCTACAGCTGCAACTGTTTAGCCACACTGCATTCACAGAAGTGATGAGCTTGGAATGGCTTCTTAGTTTTTTAATATGCATTCTGTTCTTGTCTAAAGAACTTAGCTGAGAGTGAGCTTCATTCTTCTTGGTATTAGAGGCTCACATATATATTCATGTATATAAATATAAATATATATATTTAAATATAAATATATATATAGTACCTGCCCCCGTAAGATAATAATTTAAATTGCATGATTGATACAGAAGAGGTAAAATAATCTACATCAGTAATTTCAAGAAACCTCATACTTCATGCCCATGCCTTTGTATCCACCATGTCTTCAAAAACTACATTTGTGCAGAAGTGTTTAAAACCAAAAAAAATATCATGGTCTGGACATCCTCTGTGTGCAGACCAAGAGCACTCAGCTGGGGGGATGCACATTTCAAAATGTGTGTTTAGTGTTTGTAGAAAGCATGGACACAGCAGAACACCTAGCAAATGTCATGGCTCACCCTCTGTTACTCCATTTGAATAAACTCATACTTTCTATTGAACACTATTTATTACATGCTAACACTGCCCCACGGGAGGTGCCTCCCCTCACCATGTCATTAAGGAAGTGTAAGAGCAGAAATAGGCATTCCTCTGTGCCCTGTATCTTACCTCCAGTTTGCAGAGGCTGTAACAGATCTGCTAGATAACCTGGAACCTTAGTTTGGGGCTTGATGAAAACATTCATTGACATTGCTATTTCTGTGTGAGTTTGTAAGCCAAGAATTGACATCCACAATCAGGTTTCTGGAACTGATTACAGAAATCCCCAAAATGAGCTTGACACTATGTTGTCAGTGCTGTTCCAAGTCTCTTGGTGTAAATGTGAATTTGCCCTCCAGTTTGTTAACTGTCTTGCAGTGGTTTTAGTAATGGTCAATGTGGTGGCTAATTCACCATTGCATTCTTATTTTCGCTTCAAGACATCTTTAGCTGTAAATCTTGACTGAAAAGCCTCCTTAGATTTTTGAATGTTAAGAACCCTGCTCAAACATCTCTGTCAGTATGCAGCAATAATATATTCTCTCTTTGCTCTGCACAGCTCCAGGGGCCCTATTCTCACAGTATTCTGTGTATTGAATCCCCACAAATGTTATAAAATTATAACACTGCTATTTTAAGCAGATGATGATGAATCATCTCCTGCCTTCCAATACCACTGTTTCCTTCAGTATCAGCCCTCAAGTGATACTTGACGTTACAGATCTTACACTTCTGTTTTCTAGTGAAAAAGAAAATGTCTAGTAGTAATTCAAGATATAGCCTTGAATGCAACTAGTTTTAATCATACTATTTCTGGCATAGAAAACAGTAGAAATCAATGGATTGATCTCTCTTTAGCAATCTCAAAGCAACTTCACCACAAAGTCCACAAGCAACCCTGCAAACCAGGCAATAGTCCCCTGGTGACGTGTTAAATACTTCTTCACAGCTTGGGAATAAAGGGAAGACATTGTGCAAAAACAAATTTGGGGTAGATTATTTTCATCTGATGAAGAAAGACAATTTTAAAATTTCCCCCACAAACTGAGAAGTGGTTCATAACCCCTCATCACTCAGTAAGAGAGCCTCCTCTCATGGCCCTGGTGAGTTGGGCTGTGTCTACATCAGTAAATCAAGCCCGGCTGCACCTCAGACCGAGTGCTCCCGTCTGAGCTGTGCCGCTGCTTGCCTGCTGCATTCCCACTGCAATTTCCTCCAAATTGCACACAACATCCTGACTGAGGTCAGGGCTCAGCACAAGCCAGGGAATATCCCCAGCGTGGATGATTCTGATTTTATTTAGAAAGATGGCTTAAACTAATGAAAGTCTTTCCATGCTACTTGTCTTCCACCTCATATGGTAATCCTTAAGTCACTATGGAATTATAGACAAAACTTAGCAGGCTCATGATCCAAACTGTCCTGCCCTAGACTAGCCTGAAGAAGCCTCTTTCAAATTGGTCAACCAAAACCACTACATCCTGCTAGCCGTTAACTCTCTTGATCCTCCAACAGCTATGTCTTCTTTAAGACCCAATCCCAAAATGTACATTCTTTGGGATAAATTATTTGTTTAACTTAAGCAGAAAATAATCAGAATACTACTTCTCTTTTTCTGGTGCTCTAACTCTGATTTTGAAATGCATTTGGATTTCTGTAAGAATGTCTCTCTTGCTTTGGAATAAAATGATTTTTCTTAGGAGGAAAGGATCACATTGTGAAATCAAGATGAATCTCCTACTGCTTTTTGTTTAAGCAAACAAAGGTTTTGAGAGAAGAATTTCACATTTCACAGTAGCTAAAAATAAAGGAACAACTGTATGAGTATGTTTGTGACATTCATACCTCTAGCAGAAGAGGATGGACACGTTGACCCTGGGCTGCCTCCCCAGATCTGTGGCCATGTGTGACAATTTTTTACTTCACCTTCATAACACACACAAATTAAATGTTCTTAAAATTACAGAATTTGACTTTCTCTGTTGTATATATAAATCCAAGTATCAAATAAGAGAAACATGTCCTAATGTAAGACCAATGAACAAAATGATCAACAGAATAATACTGGGATTTCATCCTGAGTGGGATTTGTCTCACATACTCATCATGGCTGTTTCTTTAATGCCCAGTGGAAAGAGACAGGTAAATGTAAATGGCAGTTAATTCCAACCTTCTTAGACCCTGATTTGGAGAAGACAAAACCATTCAGAAAATGGTTATCTATCTTTCCTTCTGGGGGAAAAATTAAATATTCAGAAGAAATCTTGTAAATTTTCCAAAGATGATTGATTATTATTTGTTACCTACGTGGACAGTTTGCACACCATAGCTCTTTAACTGTTTATAGCCAATATTCTATGCCTGCTCACATTCAAGGATAAATGCTACTTTTTCTTTTGCAAATTAATTTTATCCACTATAGAAAAACTCCACTTATAGCACAGCATTTGCATTCTGGAATAAGCATATTCAATCAGCTATACCCCCCATCTCCAATAACTGGTGACAGTTTGCTTCCCTTCGACACAGACTATGAACTTACATTTTATAGCAAAATATTCATTTTCTTTTCAGGGAAAACACCACGTCTTGAAAGACCATCTAGAAATTTTGGTGTGTTGAGCTGGGGCTTGATTAATTTTTCCCTGGCACACATGGTAAACAAGCTTAATCTCTTCAAGATTTTACTTCTGGGAATACAAGAGTTATTCTTGGTATTGTGTGTCCCACATCCCCCTTTGTGAACATTTATTTGCAAAACACTTAGGAAAATTCATTAACAAAGATATGAAGTCTGTTCACTGCTTCTTACAATGAACAGGATAAAGAAAAAGTTTAACAGCTTGTTTCTGCTAAAAATAAATTGTTTTCCTGCAACAATCAGAATTCTACAGGGAGTCTGATTCCAGTAAGTGTATTGGTTAAGAGAAAAGACTTAAAAATTAAAACTGTCCAGGTTATTGGGAATTCTCATGCCTCTTCATGACACTTAACATGGCTTGCCCTCAGTTTACACATTGCTAAACTGAGAACTGCAACAAAACTTTCTCTTATAAGATATGAAAAATTTTCAGTTTGCTGTTATTTTTATTAATCACTCTGAATTTCTTAAATTAGAGAACTACATTAAGTACATAATATTTTTCCTGGAAGACCACAGGATTTCAAGACATATCTGCTAAAATAAGCCAAATCAGAACACAAACAGGTCTGTAAATGGAGCTGCTGAGTATTTAAATATTTAATATTTAATTTAGTGTTGAAGCAGACCAAGGTTTCAGATGCTGAGGATTCAGTCTTTGGGATAGAAATATCATTGAATTCAAGACACAAAAGTCCCAGTTTGAAGATGTATGTTGCCAACTTGTGAAGGGTCAGTTTCGGTGCAGGGGGAAGTACTTTACTCCTGCAGGTCACCACCTGCACATGGAGCGTTCTGAGATATAAACATTCCCACAGATCATGGGAACAACTTGTTTATGAGAAGAAACAGTGCACCTATTTTTCTCAGTCCAAAAAAAAGGAAGTTCAGGGGTTGATATAAGTGTTGCACAGCAGGAATAAACTGTGAACTCCCTTTTATATTTTTTTAAGTGGTTTAAAAGAAGGATTGCTCAAAGAGCCTGTCATTCAATTTCTGCTGTAGGACAATGGTTTACATATGATCCAGTCCTGTGGTCTAGAAGTTGTCACCACTGGAGGCAGTACTATGGACTAAATAAAAAGATTTTGCAGGATTGGGTAATTTCACATCACAAAAAAACACCACTGTCACTGGAACAAACTGAACTCCTTTGTTTGCAATGCTAGAAATAATACATGATACAGCACACATTGTCAGCTCCCTTCCTAATCTGGTCCATAAGCATTGGAACCAGATAACAATGTCCTCAATGGCCTTCTCAGCAGAGGCACGGGCCACTGAATAGTCCCACTCTATAAACACTTCTGTAAATGTGTTCTGCAGTGCATTTTCATAGCATGGACATGTTTGCTGTTGTCATGCACTCAGGATAGAGATTACAGAAATCAGGAATGAGGTGAATTGACAGAGAAGTGAAATTATTTAAAACCCCTCTCCATTCTTCCTGTAGTATTTCTTCCAAGATGTGATTGACTACGTATTCCTTTGAGCAGAACTTGCATGCCTATCTTTAACAGCACCATCTGGTGATTTCCAGCACTGTAGCAGATTTTGCTAGAATGAACTGGGCATGTAAAAAATTATGACTATAGCACCTGAAGGTTGTGTAAAGGTCTCATCTTTTGAGCAGGAACCAATTACATAGCTTCCCAGTACATAATAGTAATGTGTCCTAACCAGGAGCAAGTGCCTATTTTTTGCAAACACTATAGCCTGTTCTGTAAAAATCTGCCCCAGTATGATATTGAGGAAACACAAATTGGGTGCATGTAGCTGCTGCTGTTTTGAAATTCTTCTGTTACGTTTTGAGACACAAGTGGTAAGTATCTGTTTCTACATTTGAAACCTTGTGTAATATGCATAGTTTCTTTATGAGATGTGATATCCTGTTTGGGTAGTTGTTGTTTTTTTATCTCATGCCAGAAAGAATCCATTTTAAGCTTATGGTACCAGACCAAAATAAAAGAAATTATAGTGCCTTAGAGACTTAGACAAAATGTCAATTTTCAAAGTCACTCATTTAGATACAACTAAGAAATGTCACTATTAAGTTGGAATAATGAGAAAAAATGATGTGTGGAGGAAACAATCTACATAGGAAGCTCTGATGAATATTTCAATGATTGGAATCAATATTTACTTCAGCTGGGTTAGCACTGTATGATATATCTCCCAAGCAAATAAAAATAAGTCTAAGGAAGCCAGAAAAAGCTTTTGGAAAGTTATTGCAATCAGAATGGCCAACCAGTTATTTTATTGACAACTTCTTGTGCTACATCTCTGAACTTCATGGCTTAGAGCCCACAGATCCCTCTGGGACTCTGATCCCTCAGCCAGAAGGAAGGTTGTGCTGGAGGGGGTTCCACACAACAGGTGTTGCCATTGTTTTTGCTGCTCTCTGGAATGCCCTGGCCTCTGATCTGAGACATTCTGCTTTTTCTTCCTTGCTCTTAAGCCCAGACTTAAAGAAATATTCTCTCTCTATAAATATCTGGGTCTGCAACATTTTTAGATGATGTCTGATTAGTATTTAAGACTTAGCTTATATCAGACCTTAGCATGTTTTGGTGAAAAGGTCTGCAAATAAAATGTAATTTTTGGGTAGCACATAGAGCTGATACAACTGCCCTGAATTTGATGTTATCTGTGGATATCAGATGTACTCAGAAACTCCAGCCCATGGCACTTCCAAGCATTCATATGCAACATAACATGTGGAATATATAAAAGACTCTGATTCAAAGCATTTCACTTGGATTGTTTTTGAAGCCAGAAGTTGAGATCAGCTCTTCAGATGCATTACTGCTAAGAACACTGATTGAAAAATAACATTGGACTTGCAAAAGTCTAGCTTTACATTTTATATTCACTTTTAGTTCCAATTTAAAATGTGATCCAAGATCTGTCTTGAAAAATAATCTGCAAATGTAGGAAAGCCTGCATGCACAGTCTATAATTACAGCAATAAAGTAGAAGGAACTGCTTATTTTGTTGGTTTCTTTTTACAGAACCATTTCCACATCCTGTTTTGTGTGGTGGTTTTTCCAAAAAGAAAAAAAAAAAGATTGTACACATGGTGAGGAGCAGAAAATCCCCCATGGGGGTACGTTGATCTTTCCATGATGAGGATGGGAAGTGAAAATTGATTCAAGTTTTTTGAAATATTAATGGCTGAATGTAAACCACACCAACAACATGTCTCAGTGACTGACACCCAAGTTAAATAGGAAAAGGGGAAAAAAAGTCTGAGCCAAACCAAGAGTAACTGAAGAGCAAAATGCCATTAGAATCTATAGCTGCCCCCAATAGATTGAACGCATCTGTGCAAAAGATGGGTCTATTTAACATGCCACCAATGCAAAGCTGAGGAAGGAAGTGTGGCAAGGGACAGCTATTGTGGGAGGATGAGGGTTACCTGTGGTGACATTGTACCACTGGATCTTTCCTTCTGAACTCCAGGGAATGGCCTTGTAGAGCTGGGCTGCTGTGGGCTGGCTTTCACATCTGGACACCACCAGCTGTGTTTACAGCAGTAGTTACACCACGGCAAGATCTGGATGCTGAGATCCAGCTGCTGCCTATAAAAGTTCACAAAAAGGAACAAGGCTTCTTATATGCTTTCCTGAGGAAAGGATTTAAAGTCACTGGTAGATGGCTCACCTCACCTGAAGCTGAAGTGTCTAAAACTGTGGGTGTTACAAATCACCCCCATGCTGCACAAAAGAAAGTCAAAATGTGAGCACCAGAGGATATGGCCAGTGGCAGGATATGGCTACATAAAAAGATGTGCTTGCTCAAGCTGGTGATTAGAGCGTGGCTGACATTCACCAGTTTGAATGGGAACCATTCACACAGAGAGGCCTCTTCAAGGCAAGGTCCAAGAACAATTTGCCCAAGAATCAAAGTCAATAATTGTGCCTGTTTTTCTTTATGAGAACTCACCCATCTCTATCACACTGCCTTTATTGCCTAAATTATGTAAACATATAAGAGTATAATGTAAAGAGGAATTAACTGTTACAGGGAAAAATATGTTTCGATTTCTCTTGTGGTAATGTTTTATCACGTTACTTCATCTACTTGTTCTAACTCAAATTCACTGTGGTAGCTGAAATTTCAGTTTAAAATAAATGTATTTCACATGGAGAAAAAAAATAGAGAAACTACATGAAGAACAGTCAAGCCACAATAGAAAACATACAGTCTATAAAAAAATGCTGGTCCATTCCAAAAAAACTCCAAAGCTGTTTATGATCAAGTCAAACACAATTTGAACTAAATGCAAATGCAAATTTAACTAGAGGTTTTGCAAACAATACAGTGCAGGTGGGATGGTGTTTACTTCAACAGGATTTTACGAGCAGGTACAAAAATTAATCAGTGTAGACAGGGCAAATAAATCAGGAACGCTCAAATTATTATGCAAATCACATAATAAATGAAATACAAATAAAAAGGTTAAAAAATGGATGGAAGGTTTTTTTAAATATCAGGAAGACATTGCCTGCTGAAATAGTTTTACTTTGTGATTTAAACCAATAATTATTATGCATATAAGCACATATAATTACTAAAATGTTTCAGTGCATCTGGACACTGTACTTATCTTTGAGAAAGAGCACTTTCACTGTAAATACAGATCAGGTTAACTCAAAATTATTTTATATTTAGATTGAATAAGCATTAACAATTGCAACTGCAAAACAGTTTTCTCACAAGACTGCAGTGACTTAACAACCAACATTCAAGTCAGCTCCCCTCCTACCTCATGGCCAAAGGCTAATGGAGGTTGCTGGGAACGTGGCTTTCCCTGCTCTTGTATTCACAAATCACCTGCATCTCCCTTACCCAGAGGATGAGAAAAGAGGGGATGTTCCCAATATTACAGGTTGAGGTTGTTTTACATTACATCGTTGCCAAACTCTCCTCGGTATGGGAACAGGTTCCTAGATTATCCACCTGCTCAACAAGGGTCCTCATCATTAGGTTGGAGATATTTTTGTCTTTCCTCAGAGCCAGGACATGCCACAGTCAAGCAGAAGATGCTGTTGCCTCACTCACTTTTACCCAAAATCAGACAGATAATTTACAAGCAAGCATACTCCTCAAATGATTTATACAGTCAGCAGCCTGGATGTACTTTGAGGAACAATTCCCTCCACCCTGCTTCAGAAGGTCTTTATTGAACAAATGAACAGCTACCAGCAAAATTCAGCTCAGCCCTCCCTTTCATACCTATGACTTGGTGTTACCTGTAAATTTGCCACTGGATCTCTTCTATCTCAGCTGCCCAATAACTAAATATATACAGGAACAGGTGAAAGCAACAGGTTCTAGCAGCTTTACAAGTGTTTCTGTTCTTTCTTCCGCATTTCCTACAAGCAGGCAAAACCCTTATTTTCCACTTGAATGAAGTACTTTGTTGAGGAGCCTTAGGTGAAAAGCTAAAGCAGATTTACTTTTGGAACCTCCAGCCCAAATTGCCCATCTTCATCTCCACTTTGACCAGAGAAACAAACAAAAATAACAAAAAAACAGTCATGCCTAAAGCCATAATTGTCATATTTTAATCTGGCAGAGCAATAGTTTAAGAGGCTGTTTGGTTGAGTCCTGCATATACTATTACACAGCACTCTCATTCTAACTTTTGCTGGAGCAATTATTGTGACTTTCAATATTAATTCTAATTATAGGACTAAAATGCTTTCATAAATAATTTTAAACACTCTTCAAATGACTAATAAATATAATGAAGAGCAAGTATAAAGTAGGATGTATCCAGTTAAATTACTCTTCAGTGTCCAATATCCATGGTATGTTTAATGATTATACTTCTGTCCATCTATAAATAATTATAATTATTTGCATTTATTACTATCAGACCCAGTAATTTGGCTAATTACTACAAACTGTAGTTAACATATTTTCAGTTTTCAGCAATAAGTCATTTCTTAATTTCTAATTATCACCATGTCCTTTATTTCTCTTATTCCTGATGTCATTTAGCACTGATAAAGTATCAGAAATAAGTCTTCCAATGTTTCATAGCTATATATTCTCCTTCATTTAAATAGATTTTCATCAGTACATGAGTATGTCACTATATATTACCTGGAAGGATGTTACAGCCTGTAACTTTCAGTGGGGATTGGACCATTCAGTGGCACTCATAACCTGATAGCCTTCTTTGTCTTCTTCATAGTGACAGCTGTGAGTCACTCTGAGGGTTGCAGCAGTTTTGAAATCACAGAGTGTGAGCCTTACTGTAACACATTCCTATCAGTGCAATTCTATTGACTTCATTGAAATTACCCGTCATTTACAGAAGCATTATAAGGTTTTTACCTTTAGAGATTCTTGAAAAATGAAAGATGTATGAATTGCATCAGTTGAAATGCATTTGAACTGGTCAGAAATCCTACAGCAGAATAATTTTATGCTGAGAAATATTCTTTCACAGACATAAAAATGTTCTGTGGAGACCTTTCAAAACAGCATGGAGCAAAGGTTCCCTCAGGATCAAGCCTGCTAGATGGGCTTGCAGACTATGCAGCTGCTGGCCACCTCACCTACTCCCTCAACAATGCATGAGGGATTGGTAGACAAGTGAGATTGTGGGAATCCTGGATTTCATCTCATCAGGTCTCAAGTGCAGCACAGATAGCTTTCCAGGAAATTTTGTACTCTCCTACAGCTTAGAGGTTCCCAGTCAACAAAGGGACAAGAATCTAACTTTCAAACTCATTGCTCCTCAGGACCTGAACCCCCATAGGCTGCCAGCATTTATGGCTCCAGCTAATTGCACAAGTCACCATGGCTAGTGACTCTGGGTCAGCCTATTAGAAGGACCATGATTGTAAAAACCTAGGTTTACTTTGGTAGAAAAAATCATCATTTCTGTCATTAATTCCTTCACAAAACATAATTGCTTTTTCTCACATAGTTCTTATTGGGACAGCCATTGTGCATCAGGCTCTTATGAGCAGTGAATTGCAAGATTTCTATTTTGCTTTTGTGCTGATCATTTTCACACATCCCAATTCACAGCTGGAACAGCCCAGAAGTCTTTCACATTTTCTGTGAATGCATAGTTCAGGTCACCATGTATCCACAGGGAAGTTCCGACTAGAAGGACGCACTCTTCAGAGCCTTGAGCCTTTTGATGTTGTTTGTCACCTCTCAGAGAGCCTGCAAAGAAATTTCCCATTCCAACTTGATTGTGATTTATACCTGGAATGAGCTACAGCAGCAGAAAAGGGAGCAATTCAAGGTATTTTCATGGACTGCAAATACCAGTCCCATAAAAATATGGGACATTGCTGAAATTCCAATTCTATTCATTATACAGATAAAGTCTGAGGATTAATACCATTTATTTATTCTTTTCCCTTAAAAATGTTATGAGTTGGAAAAACTCTTGGTTTTGCTGCTTGCCATTTATCTTTTCAGGGATATAAAAGAGCTCTTGAAAAGGGATGTAAATTTCCTTTTATTGGTCAGAATAAAGAGGTTTATTTTTAAAAAGAGAGGAGTTGTTGTGGCTGATGTTGAAAGAGGCCCATGAAGTCAGATACATGCTCATGCTAGAGTAGAGGCACCACTCATGAATCATTCCTACCCAAGCATTATCCCAGCTACCAAAGTCGGTATCAATTGCACAAGTGCTGACCTTGAAACACAGACCTGCCCAAGAGTTATTTTAATTGGTACAGCCAGCTTTTCTAAAAATGTGTGTTTGCAGATTTGCATGCTTGAGACGTTCCAACAGTGGGTCTCCCTGCAGTCTTTCTCCATGGCTTGTCTTCTTGCAAGATGTTCACTGCTCAGCCAGTTTACCCTGCTACCCTCTGAGTAACCTGGGCTGGGTGCCACAGACTCTTTCTGTGTTCTTGGCAAGACATTTAGGGTCAGAATCTTATTCATGCTTAATTTGAAAGTATTCCCTTGGGTTTAGTGGGATGACCCAAGGGGTGAATTACTGCACAGGGACAGGGGAGTCATGAAATTTTAGACATTTGGATATTTTTCTAAGAGTCAGCTCAAGAACCCTATCCTTGAATCTGGGTACGTGAATGGACATTTATTTTGATCTGAAACAAATTTGAGAAAGATAACTTCTGAAGAAAAGCTATTGTAAGAGACATCGACAAAATGAATCTTCTTGAATTAGGCAATCCAATTATCCCCTTGCACACTTTGGATTTGTATTAATATGCCTTTTGTTTTACCAAATATTTTAAGTAACACCAAGTTCTTCTTTACAAGGCACTTTTATTTTTAAAAGTATATATTTTTCTGAAAAACCTCTTCCCCTTATCATCATAGAGATGATGCTAGTCCTTGATACCCAAAACGGGGCAGTGGGCAGCCTCCCAAGGCACAGTTATACACAGGGGCAGTGTTCCTCCCTGTTGACTCCCTGTTGAACAAACTGCATCGTACTCTTAAAAGCTGATGCTTAAAAAATGGACACTGAACTCTGCTGTTTAAAATACAAAAAGGCCACTCACTCCAAGTGCTTTGTTTCTTGGTGCAGCTCAAAGAGGAGCTAGAGATGTGGGAAAAAGATTTCTAGTTCCTTCTTCCAATTTCCCCATTTTCTTTTCACCTTCCTACTGATTAACATAACAAGTTTATGAATAGCTTCCTTTTCTGAAGTCTGGGACCTCTAGATAAATGAACACCTGAGTAAACGTATTTCTTTCTCTTGGTGGTAGCTTAGAAACATGATATTTGATAAAAAGGTCAGAGATGTTCACACAAAGGTTGCAGATAATGAAGATTATAATAGAAACCTGGGGGCAAATGTGCTTTTCATTATCTTTCAGAGACCAGTACTCTTTCTATACAGCCAGTTTTGGTGTTTAGACTTTTGCAAACTTTTATATGAATCCCAATTTGGACAACTAACTTTGGGGTCTCTAAATGAATAATTTGAGCCTAGACCTGTAACAGAAATCTCAAAGGCTCTGCATTTGTTCTTGTGCATTTGTTTACTTCCCACTCTCCAGTCCTGAATTTCTTTGATCGTTCCTGTATTGGAAAATTGCTCAACGTAAGTAATTTATAAAATTTGTTCTCGTAAGTTCAAAACTAGGAAGGGTTTCTCACTTTGGTCATCAAATGTTCCCAAGAGGTGGTGCTGAGTCTGCCTGCCAGGTTGGGAATATCTAATACAAAACAAGATACAGCAACAAGATTAAAAGTATTGCACAGAAGAAAATTTTTATACTGTCTTTGTGCCCTGTGCAAATGCAGAGGACAAGTATTTTATTAAATTTGTTCATTATTTGGTTGGGTTTGGAGGGTTTTTTTAATTCAGAAATGGAAAACCAATATAAAGGTTAGTTATGCCATTCACAGTCATTGATAGTAGTTTTATACTTGCACAGACTTTCAACCTGTACCACTGAAAAGTGGATTTTGGCAACTAAGTGGTTGGTTCAGACACATTCTTTGGAGACAGATCTTTGGTTACTAACATCCCCTATTCCCAAACAATAAACATCTGTGTAAAGTGCCTTTAGGGCATAAAGACTGCATAAATTACAGAAGACCAAGCTTTGGTTTCTCAATTTGTGCCATCTACAGAAAAAAAAAAATTACCATTAAGTTTTGTTTCCTTATATTTTCTTCTCTTTAAACCAGCAGCCTGAACTATGTACAGCAGCTGATGATCTGTTACCTCTGGAACAATGTGCTGCTATACCTCAGTTTGGAGCCCAATTAATTCAGTTCTTATTAAGGTGTCCGACTGTACTTCAGCTAGATCTAAGTGTCGAACAGGTTGGCAGCAGATGAGTGACTCTGTAGAGCCCACTCACACAGCTCTGCCTCCCTCCACCCCGCCTGCATTCCGTGGTATCACTGACACCCTCCAGAGATGTGTGAGTGTCCCATGCCTGGAGTGCAGGGATTTGAGAGATACACATCTGGAGCACAGCACCTGGAATACAAGGAAATATATTCCTTTGTGAGTTCAGAAACTGATTAGTCACAAACAGCCCTAGGCACTCTCCCCTACAAAACTAAAAGAGAGAATTACTGTAACGGGTAGGGATTCAGTCATGTAGAGATAGTGGGGGGCTTCAGTCTTGGACTTGGATTTTTTAATTATTCAAAAAGTAGTTAAAAAATATATTGAATTTATTAGAAAGGAGCCATTTTTCAAGACCATTATGGAAAATGCAGGACTGGCTCTTGGAAGGGTTTTAGGAAAAATATTTCCAAATGTTTAGCACAAACAGGGCTCACTAATCTCCTATGAGCACTAAGCTAGTTTCACTATCCTTGATATTTTGTCTCAGTTTTATTTTCTGAATTCTCAGCCTCACACATCAGAAAATATGCTGGTTTCTCTTAGAAAAACTGTGCTACCTATTCAGACTCTTGTAAATAAGCTCAAAACAAACAGATTGCAGATTATTTTAAAGTTGTCAATTTAAAGTAGTTGCAATTTTATTCTATTTTCTTAATATTACTTTGCCAAAAGAACTGTGGGATTTTTTACTTCTCTGTATACTCCTCAAAGAAGAGTTCAGGCTAAATAAAAGGCATTGAACAGAGGAGAATAACAGATTTTGATGAACAGTACTGGAAAATCTACATTCCAACAGGCAGGTCAAACACTCCAAACAAAACTAAAGCTAATTTTAAGTAGATAAAAGAGTTTTTGTCTTTTAAAATGCATTTATTTTGGCTATAAATACATATGGGATCACTCCCAAATTCAAAGCTAAATCTTATGCGATTCACTCAAAACTGTGTTTCCATAACTCAACAGTCTGTGAGCACAGACATTCAAAAAGCAGAGGAAAAGGGGAAATAAAGCATATTCATGATGTAGTGATATAACACTAAAAATTTGCTGGTGTCATTAAAAACACAGAAAGGAAAGGCGCAATAGATACTGACATTATAAGGAAATTCTTGAGCTGTTTCATGAAGTTTAACATAACTATATTTCCTGACATTTAAGACTTCAGATTTTTCTCATTATCATTAGGAAGTTTTGTGAGAACTTTAATTCTAAATGCAAGAGAAATATTTTCTTTTGAGCTTTTGAAAAGAAGAATGCAAGTTCCATGGAAATATTTTCCAAACCACCTTGTTTAATAGGTCTGCTTAGAAATATGAACAAATATTAGAATATTTCAGCCAAAAAGATTTTCAAAGGCACCTAAGGATTTTAGACATATCATCTCCTTTGCCACAAAGAGGAAAAGAATAGTGCACTAAAGAAACCAGTAACTCAGCTTCTTAAAAGAGTTTTGAAAATCTCCTTATGTGTACAGTAATATGTCCCCTGAAATTATATCAATGCTGAACTAAGTGCACCCTTAAATTATTCAAGAAGATACAATTTAGTTAGTAAAAGAAAAAAAAATCCTTTTCTTTCTTAAAAAAAAATAATAAAAAAAAGGTACTAAGAAGTTTATATTTATGAATTCCAGCCTGTTTCATTCCATCATTCATTGTCATGAGTTTTATTTGCCATGTACTTGCATATTTTTTCCCAGAATATGGAACAGAACTCATACCATAAGTGCTGCCTGTAAATGGTAACTGTAGGAAACAAATAGAGCTATAAGCAGATGGGGATTATGCAGAAGCAGCCCTGTGATGGTGGAATAAGTTACCATTCTCAGCCTGTCACCAACTGTTTATCATGCCCTTATCTCAAAGGTTATCCAATCTCACAGCAGAGTTGCTGAAGGGGAAACTACTGTACCTGCTGCAGTTGAGATAAAACAAATTATCAAATTCCTGGTCAGGGTAACCTCATTTTGAGACAGACAAGGGAGCTTGCATGGGGCAGGTGTCTCTGCAGCCATGCAAAAGCAGTAGCCTTCAAAGAAAGTCAAGACTAAGGACCCAAAATCTTTGTCTGCTGGCACAGAAGGATCTGGGACATGACATTTATCTGCAGTTTAAAACACATTCTTCAGATTTTGCCTTCCTAATGCATATAGTTGATATTCAGGGGAATAGGAACAGAGTTGAACTGTCTCAGAAATAATCCTAATAGGCAATGTTTATATCCCACACTGTCTTTTTAAAGCCATGCTTGTTCTTTTTTCACTGAACAGGAGTAGATGAGAATCTCTGCCATATTTGGAAGTCTTTCGGCATATTGACTATAAAGAGATATTATTCTCCATTTCCTCAATTATTCATTCCTGGCCATTTCTTTGACAATCACCCATTTTACAATCCAGCTCTATATCCTTGGCACAAATTACTTTGATAAAATTCCAGGTCCAGGTGCTCCTCTGTTTTGTTTTCTTATCAACCAATGGCTCCCAAAATTAAAATTATTTTGAAGTCTGCTTTTAGTCACACAAGGATCAATAGCTTTGTCTTCTTGCTTTTCTTTTCACAAAAAATACTGCCTTTTTATATCATCCCTACTTCTTAAGGGACTCACCCAGGATCCTTTTCATTTCCTTGTCTGACAGTCTATAAAGCACAAAGCAATCAAAAGGTCTGTTTTTTTGACATGGAACTTGTAAACTTTTTTTGTGCCCATAATCCTGGGAAAAGAGAGCAGATAAAAATTTTAAAACAACAGAAAAGAAAGTCAGAATGAACATTAGAGATTGAATACAACACAGTTTAATCTAAGGGTCTGTCTACCCAGAGAAGGCATACACTTTTAATGATAATGCTGCAAGTAAAGTAGCTCAGCTCCTTCATTCCCAAATGTGTGGATTTCCCTGACCTTCATACCAACTACACTGTTATTACTGTTTAGGGAAAGGGATCATTACACCTCTGAAATTATGCTTCCACCTTTAGACTAAGACAGACTTTGAACAGCTGGACAGATTAAAGCACACCTGTATTAGACTAGCAGTTGTTGAACCTTTTAGGACCACAAATGACCTGAGTTAAGGATAGGCAAAAGCAGCAGCATGTAGAAAGAAAAAATACGTTCTCTTCCCAGGCTCAGGGAAGTGTTGCTAAGCTTAGAGGAGAGGATTGCTTCAGAAGATCCACATTAAGTATTCTTAGCATTGTAAAAAGAAATTAGTTATGTCACCCCAAGGAAGAAGGAAAGAGCCTGGTTGGAGCAGGATTGATCCTACCATGGGATGAAATAAATACTGAGTAGGGAGAAGAGAGGTATAAAAAGCAAGTCAAGTGACCTTGACAGTGAGGCAATCTGCTCCCAGCTGCAATGAAGGAGGCATTTAGATAAAGGAAAAGGAACACAGAGACTGCTGCTTTGTGCAAAGTCAGTTAGGAAATTGCTTCCTTTCCTGGAATTCTCTCTATTCTATTTTCCCCTTACACTGCTATGAGGTTGGACAAGACCTGTTGGGAATCTAAATGAGGTCAGAGGCAAAGTTTCTCAGCCTGGGATAGCATGTCCACTTTGATGTTCTTCAGGAGATATTTTAGCTTGAAGCTTTGTCTCTTCACCTTCACATTCAGAGTGATTTGATATGCAGCCATTTCAAAATATCTCACATAATTCAAGGGCACTTTTATTCAGCATTTAGTTATGGACCAAACTGTAGTAAGAGAAGAATTTTAGCTGGCCCTCAGAGTACAGACATCATCATTTTTATGTCCCAGAAACCTTTCAGGTATGTATTTTTAGCCTGTCTGAGCTTCTGTACCATCCCCTGAAAGGCATCCTGGTATGAAGTAGATAGCAAGGAAAAAAGCACATGCTGCTGACATGCAAGGGCCCAGAGCTGTTATTAAAAGAAGTAAATCCTTCTCAATCTTCCTCAGCCGTTCCTTCTTCTCTCCTTTACATAAGGAAGTGAAGTCAAGACAGATTATTTCAAAAATGTACTGTAGAATTGTCAAGGCTAAGGCATAGAAGACTGAGGTTATATCCACACCAAAAAAATCAAATGGTATTAGAGTGAATTATCTGCCCCAGAAAACAACCAGTACAGTTTGGCCATGCTTTTATCTCCAAAATCCAAAACAAGATTTCCTATCCAAACTCCCTGTTGGGAATTGGGTCTTGGCTAAACTACCTCCCAGTCTGTGACTGGGAATTGTTTGGGAGACAATTAGCTGTCCTCTGCTGAAGATATACCAAGTGTCCTGCTAATAAATTGATTATTAAATTTCAGTACTTGTGTTTGTATCCTGACATAGTTTAGTATATTAAAATAGCTGTAATCTGAGTGGCATTACAGTGATAATTCAAAATTCATCTGGGATAGAAATTGCAGTCAGCCTGAGCACAAATGGCTCACAGGCAACTGCATTAGTATTGTCTCTAAATTAGGCTTCCCAGCTGGACTTCATCTCCCACACTGTACTGTAGCAAAGGACTGAGACAGGAGACCATGGTGACACACAGGAAAATTTATCTGCCATGGTGAGCACAAAGTCTTGACACACACAGATCCATGAGGCAGCCAAAAAGCACCACTTGGCTAAAAGGAATCTCATTATTATTACTATACATTACCTTAATCAATAAACCCAATGTTATTCAATGGAAATATTCTGTCTGAAAAAATGTATTTTGCCATTAAAAATATTTTGACAGAAGATTTCTTGTTTGTTTCAATGTGTCATAGTAACTGACTGCCACAGGGCAGAATAACATTGCCTAAAGCCTTTCTCCCTGTGGCATCCATTCTGCATTCAAGGCAGATGAACATTTGCTTTTCATTCTCTCACATTTTCTGTCACATATCCTTCAAAGCTTTATTTTCCTGAAGGTTTGAACTGATTATATTTTAATCCTTATCTGCCACTATGCAAGAGATTTCCTAGTTCACCTTGCAGAAGGAAGACTGATTACACAAGACATAGATTGGGCTAGTTTCAAATGACCTACCTCTCAAAATATTCTTGCCTCACACTGTTCACAGCAGCCTGGCATGCTCTTTCACCAGAGACCCACTCTTTCACAGTTAGCCCCACATCTCCAGCCAACATTAAGTACTTGCTTAGAATGGAGCGAGGCCCAGTTTTGTTGAATGGAGATAAGCTTCAGTGACACTGAAAGGTCTGTGCTTATTGAGTCACAGAGGAATCTCTTTTTAATAAAGTTATTTTAAAAAAGGTAATAGAACAATCTGACTTCAGCATGTGCTCTACTGTTTTGGTTAAGAGAGGCTCTAGGGTACTGTTCAGCTGTTCCTGTTCCCAGTGAAAAGCCCCAGTCAACATACAATGAATCAGTGGAGGGTTGAATATAAGAAACACCATTATTTTCTTGAACCAAATAAACTGAGATTAACAAGAAAAAGGAAAAAATAGGTATGTCCTCCACTGAAGTCAGAAAGAGCATTAGTGCTGATTTTTGTGAGTCTAGAGCTAAAATCACAGAAAATTAGGCAGAAAACCATAATTTTTATGGTCATGAATGGCAAAATACCAAAAAATAGGTAAAAATAAAAGAGTTAAAAAAGAAATAGAGAGGAAATCCTACCAGGATTAAAGATTGAATCTACTCTGGCAACAATTTAGACAGACATCATAAAAGGAGAGATGTTTGAAGGAATATTGTCAAATATAAGTCAAAATGGAGTCCAGTAGATCATAAGGCTTTTACAAGACCACAGCAAACAACATTGAAGGATAAATATCAATTTATTTCTGACATCTTTATATTTTTCCCAGAGCAAGAATGCTCAGTGCTTGCCTTATACCAAATACTTTCTAAAATATACTTGGAGAGAAAACAGATAAGCAGTAGAAACCAGTTTCTATACAACTTAATATCAAAAACCAATTTAACTTTCGTAAGCTGAATTCTAATCCTGCTTGGAACAAAAGATGTAACAGTGAAGTGAGTCTGGGTTTTGACAATTCAGCTGCTTCCTTTGACAGCTGACAGGTAGAAATGGCCAGAGCACCTTTGTCTGGCTGCATCCTGCCAGCCCCTAATAAAACCAACCTGATGATTTGGAAGAGGAGGAGAGGAGCTTCAGTCCCATGCAGGTGGGATGGAGAGAGAAGAGGCTGAGATGAGAGGTGGGTGAGTGAGTGCTGCTGTCCCAGGGGCAGTGCAGGAGACCATGGCCTCAGCAAGGGTCACAAAGGGGCAGGAATGCGACCACAGTCGTGTGTGAAAACACCAGAGATCCCACACTCCTGTCTCACCTGATAAGGCACGGGGTTTTTTAATCTCAAGTTACTGGTCTTTCCCAGGTTTTGGGTCACTGCAGGTTGGTTTACAATAGGAAAGTCTCTGAGGAAGAGGTAATCTGAATCACAGATGTCTTATCTATTTCTTCAAATCACATTAACTTTCCTGAATCATTCTTAATTTTTTTTCCTTCATACACCACTACCCTTACATTGCTATAAAACTAAATTTTGCCACTGCCAACACTAAAGTTGCTAAATTATATGCACATGGCAAGGCTTGGAGGGGGCAGCAGGATGGAAGGTGACCCATGCAGCACAGATTATGTCTGCCCAAAACCAAGACCATTAGGAAAGCTTGTGGTGCCTCTGTGAAAACATGTGTAAGAAAGGTCAGAAAACACTGGATAGCAGGGAAGAGTGAGAGTGAGAGACAGAAAGAGAGGAGGGAACAAAACAAACATAAAAGAGCAAGAAACAGTAGAGGCAACACCAAGGCCATAGGAGGATGAGATGCTCCACAGCAGAGCACATAATACTAAAAGGACTGTATTTCATGGAAAACCCATGCCAGAGCAGACGGAAACAGTGAGAAAGAAGGAGCAGCACAGAGAAACTGCTATATTGTGAACATAACACCTCTATGACACTCATTGTTAGAATTAAAGAATTAAGTGTCAACTGTGGTGATAACAAGCAAGGAAAGAGGAGTCAGAAGTGAAGCTGAGCCTGGGAGTAGAGCGGGAAGGATGTTTCCGTAAGTTTTTAAACATTTGTTTCCAATATCTTAACCAATACTCAAATATTTATATCAATTGACAATAAAGTTATATTTCCCAAAGCTGAATCTGTTTAACCTGTATTAGTAACTGATAAATGATTTGTCTTTATTTGTCCCACAGTTCTTGCTCTCTCATCTTCCCCCCTATATCACTTGGTGGGGGGACTGAGCAAGTGGCTGTGTGGATATTTGACTGTGAGCCAAGGTAATGCATTATCCATCAAGATGACAAAATTCAATTTTGCCTATGTTCTGTAGAAACCTAAGATTGGTTCAATATAATGTTCAATTACTGTATCTCCCATGTGGTACCAAGGCATTTAGTGATTCAAGTCTTTCTTATAGAGGGAATGCTTTTAAATTAATATCTTTTGGATGGAGAAATTGAAAACTGTTCTTATTTCGATGTTTTTGTGGTGAGGAAGAGATGAAGATCATAACTCAGTGTGATGATTACTCTGGGAGTGATGGGGTTATTCAGGAACAGACCACATTATTACTCAGTTTGGAATATGAGACAAACTGCTCTGTGCTCACAAAGGCACATCACAAAAAATAGTACTTTAACATGAAACATAGGAGAAACACATTTTGTCCCTCAAGGAAGCTGCAGAAAGCAAACCTAAGGAGTGAATATCTCCCTACTATATCTAAAAGTCTTCAGCATACCTCCAGGGCACTGGAATATATTCAGAATCATGAAAGTCCCATTTCAAATTCAACTGCAGTATGTGATAAATGCCAAGATTTTAATGGTGTATGCCAGTGAAAATCTAATATTGGCTTATTTATAATTAAAGTTTATCAGTGAGGAAGATGTGAAAATTGCAATACTGTGAGCAAGGACCTCTATACGGTTATTTTCCTTGCCAAGTAAAATACCAGTACTAGATTATCTCCCATCATTAGTGTTATATAGATGTTTTACATTTAAATATTACATGGTATCTGAATCCAAGAGATAGCAAATTGTCTTTCTTGAAAAACTTGTTCCCTAGATCAGTCAAATATTTAGGTTTAAATTGAAAATAGCACTGAAATGACTTCTTCATCATCATATAGAAAATCAGTGAAGGAAACTATTAAAAATTGGATCTCATAAGTCTGTATCATCCAGTCTCAAGAAGTTGTGCCTCCATCTTACATAGTGTTAATCTGATGAGTTTTTATCTGAGAAACACACAATTGCTTCCAGCCCCATTCAGCTCTTTCTTCCTTCTAAAAGTAGAAGCCAAACTGCTGACTTTTACTATTGGATTTTTTGATGTGGGCACCTTTTCCCAATAAACTTCACTGTGTCTACCAGCGCATTTTACACAAGCTACTAAACATCCATCAGATGGAAATGATTCACAGTCTTTACTGATTAGGTCATATTTGAGCCAGTGACCTAGAGCTGAAAAGTAATGACAGCTTAAATTGCTTTCTACCAACTGCAAACAGCCATATGCTGAAATACAGTTGAAAGATGCAATTTAGCATACTTCAGTTTTATAACAAAGAGTTATCTGTTGCGGCTTTAATTTCAGTCAGAGTAAAACCTTTGACAGTTCACTAACCACCAAATATAGTTATGGGAAACTGGGAATGCAGGCATTTACATGCAAAGATCAACAGTGATTTTGTGGGCTTTTTCAACAGCTGCAGAGTTTTGTCGGCATACCAAATGCTACATTTCATTTTTACTAAGTTTGTTGATGTTAAGATCCAGAGACAGAAAAATCTGTGAAAGAATTACAAGAAATGTTGCTGCAGTTGCAGCACCCTTAGTATAATCAAGGGTGCTTTGTGTGTTTTGAAGGATTTTATGGATTTTGGTTTTGTTTGGCTGATTCTTTCACATACTGAAATATTTTAAAAGTGGCAGCAAATATTATTAACCAAATGATCATAATTCTTGGTAACAGTGGCTTTCTAGATAGTATCCATTGTAAATTCAAGTGAAAGGTGATGTGATTACATTAATAAATGATAGGAAATCATTATAGCACTTTCCATAATCCAGAAAGAAAATTCCTGGGCCTCATGTATGATATTCTCTAGAAAACAAGGCAATAGATCTGCAAAGAAAGAACTTGTTTTCTGCCCTTCATTTATAGCATGCATTCAAACCTGATTTGCATTCGAGACAGCATATGCATATTCCTTTATATTTACTTCCTAGTGGATTGAGGGAGAGTAAATTTTATGCAGACCTTAAGACAAACCACAGCTGTGCTTGACACCTCATTGTTCTCCTACTTAAAATATTCTTATGGTGTTTGTTCAAGGGATTTTTATGCCAGCTGCAGTCTTCCCATTACTTCTAGTAAGACAAAAAAAAAAACAAACAAAAAAACAAAACACAGAACAACAGAAACCAAGTTTTAGGTCTCCAGCCCTGAATTCTGTGAATACAAAATGAAAATCTCGTTGCTATTTCTCTTCACATTTTAGCATTGGCAGCTCCATTTGCTCTAAGAAACCAGGCCACAAACAGTACTTTTGTCTAAAGAGTCCCACAGTAAAGACTAAACAAACTCCAGAATTATAAGCTCTGTAGATATTATGAACAGCATCCACATTCAGACAGAAGAAAGAACTGAAGGATGCTGTGGCATTGTGTTGCTGTTTGCTCTTGCTTTTCCCATGTTAAAATGGCACACATTTTGGTTTACAGCCTGTCAAGGTCACCCTGAAAAGTTGTCTCACCCTAGAGCATATTGACTGCTCTCCTCTGTTGAGTATAACGTGTGAAGTCACTGACATGAAATTGACCTGCCTAAATTTCCCAAGATTATCCTTGTTTAGGTGAGACAGTCAAGAGTAGACTCCTCTAACCAGTCTTCCTGTGGTGACAGAGAGCAACCTTGCAATGACATCATGCCAGGTCCCTCTTGGATATATTTCTTCTTACTGCATGACAGACATATTTCCAAATTGTTTGCATGCTCCTTATTCACCCCTCCTCACCTGTGGACAATACTTCACAAATCCCCACTGCACTGCTGAGCTCAGCAACATGGAAGGCATGAGGGCATAAAGCAATAAGCCTTGACTGCAATGGTCTATTCTGTGCCCTCCTTCCCACTGAGCAGTGTGACTCTATTTTCTTAGGCTTCCTTTTGATGATGTATTCACAGCAGCCCTCAGCCCTCTCTAAGTCATGATCTCTCTGTATTAGTTGTTGATCCTGGGAATGAGGCCACCAGATCATAGCAGAGCTGGCTGCACCAAGATGCCCTGCTAGGACCCAGTCCTGCTCATTCAGTAGCAGTCAGGCTCTGCCAAGCCCCTGCACAAGCTGTAGAAATTTGAACAGTATTCAAAGATGTGGTCACCACCGTGACCTTGTTCAGGGGTCCATGCTGCATCATATTGACCAAAAACACTCTGCTGATGTATGGGAACTCAAAGTGCAGAGAGACGCCCTAACAACAGGATCTTGAGGAGCAGGAGTATCAATCTGAACTGTAATAGATGATGGTGCACATGGAGACCAAAGTTTCATATATTTAGCTTGTGAATGCTATAATTTTGTTCATAAAATATCTCCTGTGATCCCCAAATGCCTGGAAGGTCAGGAATTTATGTCCTGTCTAAATGCAATAGTTGTAAACATTGATGTTGAGTACAATACAGCATGAGTTCTCTTCCTTCAGATTTCCTTAAAAAAAAAAAAGTAAAATGCAGAAAACACTTCACTTTCTCTTCTGCTGCCTAACTATGACTGTATGAATCCCACTACCCTAGGTTTAACACTGAAGCGTCCCAGGTACCTAACATTCCTCTTCAGCACAGGCCTGGAAGTGTCTTTGTCTTGGCTGATCTCTACTGTCATGTGCTCTCAACACATAAATGAGTAATAGAAATGAGACATCATCTCTCTAATTTTTGTGTTTCACAGGCATGCTCTGAATCACAGAATGGTTTTCGTTAAAAGGCACCTTAATTTCATCTGGTTCCAGACCCCCTGCCATGGGTAGGGATGCCACCCACTCGATTGAGTGCCTTGGACCACACCCAACTTGACCTTAATTGATTTATTGCAAGCAGTCAGAGCTGGTTACACACAAAGCAGATCTCTATCTCCGAAGTTCTGCTTTCTCAAGACAGATCCTCCTTCCCATGCAGCAATATTGTTACACCGGTACAACACAGTGTTAGATAAAGGCAAAACTGAGAATTGTAAGCAATGATAGGCATGCTAGTGACACCCCATGCAGCCATATTATCACACCAAAAAGTTTAAAAGAGACTTAATAGTCTGTATCGGTAGAACAGAGAACCAGTATCATTAGTTTTAGACAAATATTGCACAAACATTATCAATAAAAGCAGTATTGTCAACAAAAACACGTGTTTACGAAAAGCCTCTTCTTGTTCTCACTGTCCTACTTCCACTGCCATCAGTGGAAAATCTTAGTCTTTCCTCTGTGTTTCTCTGAATGGTAGCTAATCAGAGAATATCCCTGAAACTGAGCATTCAGTTTGACAGTCCTACTTATGAATATGTTTCTCAGATGCGGAAACCCCACAGAGACTTGTATTTCAGTATGAGTCATATTTCATCACAGTATGTTAATTTAGTTACTTGTTTCCATTGAGGGATTGTCTTATAGAACACGTCAATGGAAGCCTTATTGTTTCCAAAAGAGTATTATGTCATCTTAATGCAGTTTAGATCCAGTGCCTGCAGCTGCCTTCTGTTTAAGACTTGTTTCATTTAAGTTTATAACATTCTGAGAGACTTAATTCCCATTCATAGCTGCTTGGATCTAGGTCTTTAGTTTTATTATTGATGTGATGCAGCATGAGTTATCCCTCTAAAAGCTGTTCTCAGCTGAATGGTTAAGCAAAACATCAATCTGGCCCCAGGGCTCAAAGCTAATCTTTCAGCTCATTACATTTTAAAGATTGCAAACAGTCAGAAGGCCTGGAATTTATGTAACTTGGGTTATATACAGTAAAAGCATGTAAAAGTTATATAACTTAATGTTCATATCATATGTGGAAAAATAATAGGTATATCAGGCACAGGAACATAGCAAAAATATCTCAGAGGAGTACTTAAGGTTATCCTTTGACTAAACACATACAAAGAGCAATGTATTTTCACATATAATTAATTCTCTCACCATTTCAAAATGAAATGCATATTTTTCCACTATTTAACTTTTATAATAGCATTCTCATGAGTACGTTAATAATACTCTTAAATCTTTGCAAGTTTAAATTGAGTTTATGAACAGGCTAATTAATTTTACTGTCCTTATTGTGGGAACATCAAAGTTCCTATTTACCTGCACTGTTAATAGCTTGTCTATAGAAGAGTATTACAATTCCTACCAAGATTTTATCATAGAAATATCTAAGGCAGTACATAGTCAGATTTGTAAGTAGAAAGGCAAAAATTATGCCAAGTCAAAATCACATTCCCATACCTTTGTTTTACCTCTTAGGATACATTGTAAGGTATGAATTCAGTGAATAGAATTGCCTTCTCAAAATAATCTACACTTTTAGTATTGCATTAAGAATAGATATCTCTTCTTTAAGATACAAAATGGATTAAACAATGCCTGTGCAGTCCTCAAGGCTATTATTATGGAGGCCAAGTGAGAAGTTCCTAAGCATTCTTTCTGACCTTAAAATCTGTAAATTACAGTCTGACAACCTCAATGCTTAAAAAAAATATGGAATTTTTAAAAGCACCTTTATTTTCTTCTTTGTCTTCCTCTTCATCTGTGTCATTTTATAAATCATCTCCTGTCAGATGTGGGGTGACACCATGGTCTGTTTCCACCAAACTGTCTACCTGATGCACCAGATGCTGCCAGTACCAGGGAGGACTACACAAGGCACTACTTCCAAGAGCCACAAGAGCTGGCACACACCTCAGAGGCAGCACAGCATTGTTGTCTCTGCTGTGCTGGGCATGCAGGTGGTCTGGAATAACTCATATCCCAACAAACAGGGTGTCACACTCACACTTGGACTGCTTTGTGCCACCTGAGTGACAAGCACAGAGGAATAATCAGCAGGAGACTGGGAAACAGAGTATGAGGTGAACAAAGGAATAATTTTATATTTACTCAAGTAAATATACATCCTCACTTTTTTTTTTTCCATTTTTCAGATGACACTAATACAGTCATTCCCCTGAACTCTGAGTTCTTAACAAGAGCTAAATTAAGACTATCAACCCTCCAGGTTCCCTAGTTCCTTAATGGAAAATAAAAGGCTTCTATAGAGAGCAATTCAATGCAGTTAAAATCTGAATCAGTTCCCAAGATTCTGCCACTATATTAAGATCTATTACAACAGAGCCCCTTCTTCTGGAATAGGAAGTTTTCTGCTTCAGTGAGACCACTCCCAATAATAATCAGTGAAGGATTTAGTAGCGGATGTTATGGCTCTCAAGACTTGCAGACTTTTTCTGGCTGTCATTATGTTCACCTATTCACAAGCAAAAAGCACAGAATTTAAAATGGTTTCATTTAGTATCTGGTTCTCATTTAATCCTTTATTCCCTGGATAGCCACAGACAAAATGCATCTTAGTTTTTATAAGTTTATCAACACATCTGCCCGCTGAAGTCAGTCTCATGGAAAACACATCTCCAACTCTTACTTACATTAGAGTCAGTTTCAGAGGGATTAGAAGCAGTTCTTTAAGCATTTAGCTCTTTTTAGATACCTGGGGAGGAGAACAGTTTTGGACATATGACCTGACTCTATTCCCATTGTAGTTAATGGGAGATTTGCCATTTATTTCCAGAGGAAGAGGATGAGGCCCCAGTCTTTTGAGAAAATGATGCAGTAGTGCTTAATGGATCATGCAGACCTCCTCAGTTGAAAACACCTTTGTGGTTCCAAGTTTCCATCTACCTTTCCTGGATAAACATGGACATTTAGTTCTCTCTTTCAAATTGTTTCCAACTAACATTTGCAGCACAGTCATATTCCCTTTTTGTCCTCTGTTAAAAAAAGAAATACTTAGCATGTTCCATGATATTAGGAAATGCCAAGGAATCATTCCAGCAAGTAAAATTTCATACATCTATCTGGCTAGGAAGAATAAATAATGACCTTTTCCACATGCCAGCAAATATAAAACATTCATATTTCCACAGGCACAAGCTTAATGGCCATCTGAGATGTCTGATTCATTTATGATGCAAGCACTGTTTATAGGAGTTGACCAAAGAATTTACTTGATATCACTGAGGAATGCAAAACACATGAGTAAATTATACAGTGCAGATATCCACATGCAACTCACCAAGAGCGAAATAAAGCACATTTACACTAGAAAAGTAAACCTTTGCATGCACACCCACTTCTATGCAGTCGTACAGTTCATCACTTCACACCAATTCTGCAGTTTTTCAGTTAGCATATTACATATATATAAGATCACATTTGAAGTCTGAATCTGAATTTTGTCTCCTTTTGATATTACTCCCTTTGCACTGCTCTCTGTGTGTTGTGCCTGTTTCTTTATCTTACAACTGCTGCTAAGCACAGACCTCATCTCATGCCAGAACTGCTCTTTTTGTGAGGGGCACTAGTCTCTTTCCCAAAATACCCATGTAGAACCATTGGAGATTAGTTGCTTGTCTGGCAGGTGCGGCTGCAGAAGGGTGTGGAGCTGCTATGTGCTACATTTATCAAAGTTCAGCAGACTGCACTAAATACTCCATCTATGCATGGGTAACAGTGGACAGAATTTATGTTTCTATGCCAAACTGGACATTTAAGCTCCTCCATAGACCCTCACTCCAGTCAGCACAGATACCTCCAATGACAGCTTAATTCCTTCTGCTGTGAACAGTTATCAATAGATGCAATGAATTAACCTCTGGAAATGCCCATCTTACTCCAACACCTTCAGTTATTTTTAAATTAATAAGGTCATTAAAGCCAGCATATGTGTTCATTCTCTGGCATGCAATTGTCCACACTGTCTAACTTTTAGCACAATCCCTCATGTAGTTTTGACCTGGGTCAGCCAGCACTCTCCAAAACAAAGTCTGGGTGTATTTCAGGAGCTAGTCAGGGATGCTTCCCAACACTGGCAAATTAAAAAACGCCTGCCTCAATTTATGTACTGGAATAGATGTATCTTACATAACCAGCTTGTATGATGTACTTACAATTGCAGCATGGCTCTAGACTGGGTGAGATGAATCTTATCCAGTGTGACTGAAATGTTCATAGCTGGCAGCAGACATTCTGCTAAGGACAAGAACTTTCCTCCTAAATTTCCAAATAGAGTCAAGGGTAACCACTTCAAAATCTTGTCTGACACTAAAATGAGTACAAATAATATTTTTCAGTCTTAGAATTGGCCCCATTGCACCAACTGCTATACAAACAAGACCTGATAGAAAACGTCTCAAATACTCTGAATGAACCAAACAAGAAAAGGTAAGAGGAGTAATGATTGTAGACTGATATGGTTTGATCAGCAGCAGTATGGTCATTTCAGTTAAGCAGTGTATACATTTTGTAGAATGGTGTGGGTTTGAAGGGACCTTTAAGATTATCTAGACAATTTCCTGGTAGAGTGGTGGGCAGGGACATCTTCCACTAGACCAAGTCACTCAAACCCCCACTCAGCTTGGCCTCAAACACTTCCAGGGATGGGGTGTACCCACAGTTTCTCTGGGCAACCTGTTCCAGTGCCTTGCCACCTTCACATTAAAAAATTTCTTCCTTATCGCCCATATAAATTTGCTCTCTTTCAATTTAAACAATTCCCTTTCATCCTGGTCTCCATATAAAGTCTCTCTTCCTTTGTTTTTCAAGGTGTCTTTAATATTAAAAGGTCACAATAACGTCTCCACAGAACCCTCTCTCCTCCAGACTGAACAATCCCAGCTCTCTGAGCCTTTCCTCACAGGAGAGGTACTACAGCCCTCTGACCATTTTCCTTGCCCTCCTCTAAGAGGTTACCCACTGTAAAAGGTTCATGTCTTTCTTGTACTGGGGGTCACATTTTGAAATCTTTGTCTGTTCATTCTTTCATTATGTCCAGTACTGATATGCAATTTCACCCCAAAACAGATGTGCCATGACACATACCAGACATAATACCATGATGCATAAACAGGCATGCTGTGATTAAGGCATTTTCTTGAGGACTTCAGATAGTTACTGGAATTGAGGCATAAAAAATGAAGTCTGCTGTGACTAAAGGAAAACGTTCATATTCATTCTTACATTAAAGATTGCCATACAGCATGACAGACAGCAATATAAAAGCAAAGTAAGCAATATGTTTTCCTTTACAATCTCTCACACTAGGCTAAAATATATGATTTCCTCCATGGTGACTTCTCAAAGGCATTAGGCAATCTGGATGTAATTCATTTGACTTGTATTTTGCAGGGTCTTATTTCCCCCTGTTACTGCTTTGCCATAAAGGGACTGCATAAAGAGCATCCCAGAACACAGGCAGACTTCAGAAGGAAATTTTTTCAAAGCAGTAAGCTGGCTGCTTAATATGGCTTATTATGTGGAACATAGTCAAAAGGTACAAACATTCTGAGCGTCTAGCCTCAGTTAAGTGGAGAGTGGGACTTGTTTCATGGTCAAATACTTAGACTCCCTGGAACAATTTGTTTGATTCCTGGAAGAGCTGACTTGGATGCTGAGATTTCCAAGGTTCCACTGGATGCCGTGGAACTCACTGTGGGAGCGGCTGCAGTCTGCTAGCCAAAGAAATTAAAACCTGAAGTCCTCTTACTTGTGGTAAACTTTACACACTGTGGCAGGTTTCACATGACTCCAATGAGTCATGATCTATGGCCAAAGTAGTACTTGTAGTCAGTGGCACAAAATATGTCATTGTGGTTATTTGGCTGCTTCTGTCACTCCAGCTGTAGCTGTAGGTAAAGGCTTGTGCTGATTAGTTAAAAAATAGACCTTAAGATGGCCTAGGATTTAAAAAAGTGATGCAACATGCAAAAGCATCAGTACAAAGTGTCCCATAAACTTCACGTGGGTTTCAACTCAGGCCCTGCAGGAACATACTTTACTAAGTCGACAGGAAAAGTCAGCAGCCAGGAGGTGATTATCATCTTTACATAAGCCTCACGTCTGACTGCTGGGAGTAGGAATTCCAGCTGGGAATGTTCAAGCCACTGTCTGTGTTGAAGTTATGTCATCAATAATGTAACTCTTGGCTGGAGTAATTTCAAATAATAAAAGTTTCTGTAGTTTGTAAAACTGGGTTTTGGATGTATAGAAGGCAGTCCAATGTGTCGGCATTGCTCTCTAAACATAATTTTTCACTCTAAAACAGTGTTAAGGGCCAAATTTTCTGTGTGGCTTCAACCCAGACTCTAACATTGCAGTTTTAAGTTCAGCACAGGGTGAGTAGCTGTCTAAATATACTGGTCTTGAGTAGTGTACAGTTTAATTCACACACAACCCTGCAAGGAATGGCAGTGTACCAGCACAGAGTGAATGATCATAAATAAGCTAGAACATTTCATTTGTTTCTTTTTTTATAAATGTCAGGAGGGTTATTGGGTGATTTTATTAGAAAGGCAGCTGGAAGAAGAAATGCATCAGGTGAAATTAAAAAGAGCAGAGTGAGGCTTCACAGTGCCTCGTAATTCATAGTCAAGTTTAAACCAAGCAGAGAAGCAACATGTGATAAGTCTCAGAGTCATTTGTGGGAAAAATCAAGAATCAAAGAAAGCGTAAAAGTGTGGTCCTCATGCCCTGTAGGAGCAGCACATCCTAAAACTGCCACTTCCTTTGGGTTACTGTGCTCAGCTACCAGTGTAGCTCCAGTATATACAATTTTCTGAAGCTTTAGCTTTCTGAAGTTACAAGCAAATGTAGCACACTGTGGCTCATAATCTATTGCACGGGGACGTTGGAGAGGTGACTCATTGTATTAATCAGGTGGGATTAATCCCCCTAATTCATGTTATGGCTGTAAAGGAAACAGTGCTAGGGCATGGGCATGAATGGGGGAATCCAGAACTCCCTCCTTGTTGTTTGCTGGCATAACTTTGGCATATTTTCAGAAAGTTAGTGGTCTTTCAGCCCTGTTTAAGGCACTGGCATGCACCTGAAACCTTTCCAGTAGCTAAATTGTTATTTCAGTCAGGAAAAGAAAAGGATTAAGAGTCTTTACTGGCATGGGTATGGCTACCTTGTGCTATGTGGTCTTGGAGACCAAGGTCTTGCTCAGCTCAGTTTATTATCTTGGTCTTGTCTTAGATGCTTAGAGAAGCACAGAGGTTCGAGCTCTCTCTAGAAGCACTCAAAGTATCCACATCTGTAAATGTGGGGAATGTGCAGTATTATGCTTGGAATTCAGCATTTGACTGAGTACCCATTTGGATAAATCCACACCTTGGTTTGCTTGACCTGAGGAGCACCACAGGGTGCCTACAATTCCTTCCACCTCTCTAGAGACATGCAGTGTTTCCAGCAGAAACCCACACAGGGTGATCAGATAACATCAACATGCTCTTAATAGCAGTGATATTATTTAATGACCTATTAAGTATTCCCAGCATACAAGAAAATGTTCAACAAAATAATGTCTCTTCTTTGAATTAATTATTGCAATAAAGCTGAAGATTTTCTTAACTCAGCGCAAATTACTTGAACAAACTGCATCATGCAGACTAACATTTTAATTGATTAAGTAATTCAAGGCAGAGAAAAACAGCAGTGCTTACATTTAGAGAGCCATGGTGCCATTGTTTCTGAAGCGTTCTGTACTCTACTTTTGACTTTGCAAAAAAATTATCATAAGATTAAAGAATTTCTGGTTTTAATATAGGAGGCACATATGCAAACAACAGTCCTTTAAAAAAATATCTCTCTATTCTACCACCCACCATAAACTTGTTTTGGCACACTTCTGAGTTTGCTCAGCTTTAATCTCACTTGTAGCCATTACCATCACTTTCAGTGGGTTTGCAGCCCCCATTTATTAGCAACAGCAACTGAAATCATCTGGCTTAGACACCTTTCCTAGCAACAGCAGTCCTCTTGATCAAATCATTAGATAGTGAAGTGTTCCTCCCCATACAGAAACCATATAGCACACACCTATACAGGAGGCTTTCCATGATTTTACTGGAATCTGATGAATTATGCTGATCCTTATGTGTAAGGCAGTAAATAAGATATTTCAAATATTACAGGAAAATATTTCCACAGAGCCATTCTGTGATCCAGTTCTTCCAGTGATATGTTTGAATCATGAGAATCACTCACACCTTGTGAAACACAGCACTAAAGCCAAGGAAAGGTCTTATGCCACTTCTTTGGTATAGAGCAGCCATGGGAGCTTGAAAGAGGCAGAGACAGTGTTGAAGATGTCTATTAACATCTTCATGCTTCGTAAGTCATTGTCCCACTCCTTAACTGCTGTCCCTACACCTGCAGGTAAACAGCAGTGTTTATCATTCCAAGACATGACAGTGGCAGCAGTGGCAGGTAGGTATGCATATCCAGCATGCCTACAGCTCTCTGAAAAAAGAAAGCAGAATAGGAAATCTTCTGAGGCTGTTTATTTAATACAGTTTAGGCACTGATGAGTGCAAAACAAATCAGAGAGAGGAAATGAAGTCTCTGAGACAGATATTTGTCACACTACTTAATATAGTGCTAGATGCTTCAGTGATAAAAAGAAATTGATTTTAACTCACATATCCAAAGAAATGTTGAGCATTTGTGCCCTTTGGGGACTACTGAACTTCCAGCCTCACCCAGACTTCCAGGCTGACCTCAAGACTGCTTTGGGAGAGCAAAGGATAGGCACAAAGTAATTCAAGCTACATTTTTTTGAGCCCACGGGAAAAGCGCTTGAGTGACTTCTGTATCATCATTAGATACTAAGACCACAATCAGGAGAGGAAATTTCATGTATTCAGACAAAAATGGAAGGTAATTATAAGCAGGACAGTAACCAGAAATCTCTAACCTATTCTACATTTGGGTGATATTAAAAGATAATGTGGTGAGGTGTCTTCCCATTGCCTCCTCAGGAAAAAACACTCTCTCACATACTAGAAGCTGTTCATTGTCTGCAGATTGGCTAAAAGTTATGTTAGTTACAGTAATGATACCTTTGATGATCAAGCAGTTGTAACCAGGTTCCTAAGTTAACAGGCTGTTGTGAAAAGAGAGAAGTTCTCACCTTTCTGGGTCTTCTCATTTAAATCTAACTACAGAGAGGTTAAAGCTATGAAATAAGAGTCTGAGCTGTTGAGCTGATATGAAAAATGTAATTTTAGGAGAAAACCTCAAAAATTCAGCTCTGCCTTGTAGTCCTCTGCTGTGAGGCACAAAACCTCCAATGGTCAAACTGCACAAGCTGTGTCACAGGGGAGAGCACGAAGAAACCTTGTCAGCTCTTATTGATTATAAATTTATTATCATATTTTATTGTAGCCTTCCTGTTCTGGGACAGATAAGCTGTGTCAAGCAATTTATAGGTCTTTTGAACTTCCAGGCTAAAGTGACAGTGGCTATTAAATAGTGAGCTGTTATAAAAGAAGCTGAGGCCCCATAAAAGAAGTAAAATGGGATGAATGGTGTCTCCAGAGATCTTCATCTCATCTACCACAGACTTATACCAGTGCACTGATTTCTGATTAATAGTTCATTAGTGGGTGGGGTAGATTTCTGGGAGGAAAGAAAAATGTGTATTAAAGTGGCATGACTTGTCAAGAACAGCTGACATAAGCTTCTTCTATGGATGGTAAACAAATATTTTATCATTAATCAGTATGGTCATTAAACTTTGACCCTAACTACCTTTACATTAACAATCCACAGTTATGAGAGGTAAAATCTGAGTGATCTTGAGCTTTCTGTCAAAAATTATCTGTCTTCTAAGAAATATTGTGTTCCAGGTTAAATAAATCACCTTTTTTTCCCTTTGCACATGCAAATCTCGGGGAAAAATATTAAAGTTGCCTTTCATGTTGCAGGTGCATTTCATGTCACTGTAGATATTTAAGTTAACACTATTTAAGGGTATTCAGCACATTGCATTCCATCAGCTGTGTGGGTGCAAAGGAGATATTGGCAGAATGAGTTTTTAGAGGAAAAAAAAGGGAAAGGGGCACTTTGTTTCATTTTTTAAACACAGGACATAAGGGGTCTGGTAGAGTTGGGGTTTTTTTTGTTTGGGCTTTTTTTCACGTTAAAATAAAAAGCTGGATATTTGTAGCTTTTCTCTATTTTGTATGTATTAAAAAAATATTGAAAACACTGGTAAGATGTAACTGCTTTATCTCAATTAAAATTCACTAACAGTTTCAGCTCAGATGAACCTGTATCTTTGAAAAATCAATCACTTGTCCCTCAGTCTTTCTTCTTGTAATCAAATCTATCAGATCAAAAATACTGTGTTCAGCTCTCCTGTGCATTCACTTCTTAAAGACAGGGGATGTGTAATTAAGTTTATAGAATTATAGCCTAGGAAAGGGAGGGAAAATCAGAGTCCTACTCTAAATCAAGCATCAGAAGACTTACCTTTTGTATTTCTACAGCAGGTATGTCATCTAATTCTACTGTGTATTACCTCCTGGTAAATTTAGCAGAATTCCCAAAGAGGTGTTAGTCAAAACCATACAAACTCAAGGAGAAGCGTGTGGGAGATGTGGAGAATGATTGCATGCACGTGGCCATGTTTTAGACCTCTTTGCAATCAACCATTTCCACAAACAATGGAAGTATCCATGATGACCGTGGTGCTCACCTGAACAGAGGTCCTTGGATTCCCAGGCCCTCCCAGGGACACAAGAGTCATCTTTGCCCCATTTCATCCCCTCTCTCACTCATCAGATACACCTGACAGCATCCTTTATAAGTATTATGAAGTAATTTCTCTTCTGTTAACTTGCTCAGTTTTCCCTTACACCTATGCATATTTTAAACAACCTGTACTTTCCCAAACACCTTAATGAACCACCTCTTTTTGCTTCTTCTGAACCTTTCTTTGTGTGGCTTCATTTGATGGCCCTGTTCTGCACAGACAAGAGAGCAGAGGTAGATGGAATGCCACTCTGGATGACTTCCCTAAGCTTCTTCAACAGATCAGCAGCAGTTCTGGAGAATAGGTGCTCTCCTTCTCCAAAAAGCTTTTCAATTTCTGCAGAAAATTCTGTCTTTTTCCGACTCATTTTTTTTCAAACTTAGAGGAATTTTTCTTTCCTGTTCCCCATTCAGAAACATTCATTCACCCAAAGATGGTCTCCCAGCAATTAATGGCCATCAGGCTCTCTTGCTTGAACATGTTACTGCAGGAGAACCAATTTTCCATGTCATCTTTGCTGGAATCACAGACCTGAATTTGGCAACCTGTTAAAGCAGTAATTGCAGCAATTCCCAGAGTGGGTCATGCTTTGCATTCTCCTTTATGTTTTTTCTCCAGTCACTCAGGAATAGGATCTGCCCTGGTGAGCACCAACACAAGGCCCATCAGAGCTCTTGCCCTTCATCTTGTATTTAATATGCTGAGGCTCAGAAAAGACATTGCCTTCCCATAGCAGTTTTTATCCCAACATCTGATATTTTAGCCCTGCTGTTCACATCTCTGAGTGTTCATGTTTAAATGAAACCACTCTACATCTTCCTTGATGGTGTCCTAGCTCAGTGTTGCTCACATCATTGTGCCATATGTGCAGTATGGATGTGTTGTTCCTAGTGTAGCAGTTAAACCCCATATGTTTCAGCCTGTGGGAAAGAAAATATTATATACAGTCAACAGGCTAATCTTTCGTGGAAGTTTTTCTTCAATGCATTAAAATGGATTTCCCAGTAATATTCAATATTCACCATTCTTGACTTATTCAAGTAAATTCTGCAACCATGTTTGGAATTTATTTATTTATTTATTTATTCCCTAAAGGTCATGGACAGTATGTGCCACCATGATATGATATCCACATAAATAGCAACCAGTACATAAGAGGAAATAAGGAGAATATAGTGTCTACAGTCAGCATATGTCATCTGGTTTTTTAAAGTGTTACCTGTGCATGCCCTCTTTCTGAAGGATAATCTGATAGTGTACATAGTGGCATTTAGTGCACTTAAGTAGTAGATTGCATAAATTAATTCTGCAGTTCTTTAATACTGGAATAAAGTGTAAGGGTAATTCTTTATTATTACAGAATCAAGCACTACATAATGCAGGCATAGACTAGCACTCTTCTTATGAAAAGAATAGAAGTAATGAGAGAAACTACATTAGGAAAGTGGTTGACATACACAATAAGTTGACTGTGATCTGCTCAGGTCACTTCATGATGAATTAACTTTTTGAGAGGTGATCTGCTTAAATAACAGTTTAGGAATTGCGGAAATCCAGTTTTATTCTAGGGTGAGACCTTGACTGAAGAGAGATTTTACAATAAAATTGTCATTCCACAGTGTCTAGAATAACTAGGACCCAGGCTAATATAAATTATTTAAATAATATAGAAAAGAATACAGTAATTTCACGACCATAAGGCGCACTGGACTATAAGGCGCGCTTTTATTTTGCAGTGAGGCTCCGCCCCCAGCTCCCCCCACACGGTTGCTCACCGAGGCCCCGCCTCAACCCAGCAGCCATGGGGCCCCGGGCCTTCCTGTACCCGGCAGGGGCGGTGCCGTGGGCCCCCAGGCTCGCCCCCACCCGGCTGCCGTGGCACTGCCGGCTCCCTCCACGGCTCACGGCTCACACTTCTGGGGTGGCAAATGTCGCAACTTTGTCCATCAGATAAGGCGCACCGGACTATAAGGTGCACTTCCGGGTTCGGGGGAAAATTTTAGTCAAAAGGGTGCGCCTTATAGTCATGAAATTACTGTATTTGAGAATTTAAACTGTGACACCAGTGTTCTCAGTAGAACCATGTCATGTTTGTTTTGCAAAAGTGTTCTTGGTTTACAGATTTTAGAGGATACAATAGAATATTATTATTAAAATTTCTACAGTAAGGTGCTTTTTTAAGGTGTCTGCTAGCTGCTCAAAGATACCAATGTCTAGTTTAATCTTTAGGACCACCAAATTTCTCTCTTCTCCTTTGATGTGGTCCTCTTTGCTATTTTCTTAGCATACATCAAATATCTAAACTCAGTCCAAGTCATCAAAAACATTCAAACAAAACCAAAAAGAGAGACAATTATCTCAAGCTTGTGTCTTGTAAACACTAATATAACACAATCTTAATGGAAACCACCACCTCTTTTAGCACATCACTTTTGATCATTAATAACTCATGGATGATAGAATAATAAAATCCATACCAAATTCAATTTAACAGCCAGAGATGATGAATGTATATTCAGACTTCAAACTGGTCAAATTCACAAGACAAGTCTGTTGGCTTTTCAGCTAGAAAACAGGTTCTGGCACAGTTTAGTTTGGATCTCTGAAATGCTGTTTACCTCTGAGCCACTTGGAAATTCTGATACACAGTGATAAGAAGAGAATACAGTGCACAGACACGATGTGCAAGTGTCTGTGTAAATTTATCCATCATTCCCAGGTAGAGGAGGAAAGGGAAAGGAGCAAGATAACAGCACAGTGCTGGGGAGAGCACTGCTGAAGGGACAGCATAAGGAGCACTTGCATAGAATGACATGAGAGGGACCTCCATCACCTATTCAGCTTCTTAGAGCTCAGGAGGTCTGTGGCTCTCAACATCTCTTTAGGCACATGAGGGAATATTTGTTCCAAGCACTTTGTGAAAGGAGAGGAAGAATGGCTGTTGAAAATAGCTAAATATAAAGTAAGGCAACCGCTCCATAACTCCTAGGTTTTCCACCAGGAATTATGGCAAGAGAAAGGCTGAACTTCAAAACGTAGTTTTGTTTGGATCAATCTGATGAATTGATGCATGGCTGGGGACATGGTTGGTTTTTACTTTTCCAATCACTGAAAACACAGTGCAGACATATCTGTGATGTTTTGTTTTTACTATTAGTGATCAAAAACATTAGCTAATGATGCATCACATTCTGGAGTTCTTTGGTACTTAGCAAGTGCAGAACTAGTGAATCATCACAGCAAAGCACTATACTGCCAAAGCAGGTCTGGTTGGGCTGGTCACTTCTGAGATCACTGTTCTGCAGTTAATGAAGGGCCTGGATCTCTTTGGAGGATAGGGCCAAATGGAGACCATGTGATCCTGTCTTGGCAGGGCCTCTGGCCCTGATTCTCTGCTTGTATATTAGATAATTCTCCAATCCAAAAGAGATTTAAACCTTCAGCTTGAAATAGGCATATTTATCTTTCCTTCTACGAAACTCCTTGATTCCCAAATTCTTTTCAATCTGGCCTCTCAGGTAGAAGACCTCCTTATGCTGACAGGAACACTGAGGGGGGAGCAGTGAGAACATACTCACATGCATGCACGCAGCCTTGGAAAGGCACATTAACAGAAGACAGCATTTCAAGCTGTATGATAATACAGTGAATTAAAATGCACTCCTAATACATTATTTGTTGTGTGACTGAGTAGAAACAGCATATGCAAATTGATTCTAAGCATGCAATGTAATTCCCATGCATATGAGCTGTGCAAATGGGAATTCAAGTTTGTTATGAGCACTGACTGAGACATGATCTTTGGTTGTTTCATTTTCTCTAACTCTGAGTCATCAGTCTCACTGTCTGATAATGAATTTGAATGTGAGTCTGTATAATACCTTCTCATTCTCCATCACATACCCTCTTGTCATCATGTCATTTCCAGGGAAATACAGTTGGAATCACACACAGTGATGAGGTGAGAGATTGCTTTTTTTGGAGGAGGAGGAAATATTTGTCACCTTAATAACTTAAAAAGTGATGCTTTTGAGAACTGTCTACATTACAGTCTTGTTGAGTTTGGGAGCATTGTGTCATTTGCCTAGTTTTGTCTTCACAGCAATTGAGAACATGTCCACAAGGCTCTGAGAGGGCAGCACAACATGAGCAAGTGGGGACATTTGGTCGTATGCAGCCATGAAAAGCAAATGCAAGATGAATCATCCATTTGCAGGACAATGATGTACAGTGATGCAATTTCCAGCATGATCTTAAAAATTTATGGTGTCTTAGAGGGGTGTGTTTCCCCACCCCTCACATTACTCTATTTTTTCCCTCACACATTCTTTCAAGTGGCTTTACAAAGTTATGAGGATAGAGACAATGTCTAGCCTGGAGTCACCTGTGGGCGATGTGTGGCATGTCTGTTTCTAGAGAAAGAATATTGCAGGCTGGATGACAGATCTACAGACAGACTGCCTTTTTCCTGGAATAATCCTGAATCTTCTGTAAAGAGGAAAGAGTTCTTGAGTAACAAATCCAGGAGGTTTAGCCAAGTCATTAAAGTTCTAGGTTTGAGAAGCCATGGCAGGATAATAAAAACTGAGATGACTGAGTGACAGCTCTTTCTGCCTATATGCAATCACAAGAAATTTTCCTTGAAAGCAGCCTAACCCACAACTAATCCCACACGCCCTAATCGGCACACTTTACAACATTTCTCATGGGATGTGGTGCTTGCACAACAAGGAAAGCTGGCAACCTCAAAAGGAGAAAGCTGCTAGCACCAGAGCAAGCTGTGAGAGCCAGGGCACAGCTTCCCATTCCAGCCACAGGCACAAACAGCTCCTGCCTCCCAACCACCAGGGCACGCCTGGCAGCTGCCTGCACACAGCAGAGAAAACAATTTCCCCCATCCCATCTGCCCTGGACACACAACAGTGAGCACTGTGTGAGCACAGAGCAGCCCTGGGCTGATAGCTGGGGAAAGTCCATGCAGGGTATTCTGGTATCTCCTTGGAGTTCAGGATCCTCAGTTCTCTGCTGGTTCAGGAGCTGACAGGCTTATCCATGGTCTCCTATGGCCCCATCCAATTTCATGCAGCAACCTTAGCAGCTGGGCAGTGAGCAGTCCAGGCTTCAGCCTCCCTCAGGCAGAGGGTTTCACCTGCCCCTCAGATCATCCCTGGACCAATTAAAGACACTCCACTCCTGAAGGAGCTTTGCTACATGACACTGGAGTTTAGTCATTGCAACACTTACCCACGTTAGAGGAAAGCCTAACTATAGTACCTACACAGGAATTATTTGTATGCTGCACCATGGATTAATACTTCGGGCACAAAGACCAGGATCCCACCTTTTCTTTCCTCTGTCTTAATCACTGACACGTGTGATGACGTACATCCTACTCTCATTTGCTCATCCTAATGGTTTTTTGCATTTTTTTTCAGTGCAGGCTTGGGCAGGATGTGCAATGGGACCAAATCCTTGAGAAAGGGCAGGATGGACACGACAGAAAGATGGATGAAGAATGAATGAGATCAGGGAAAGGCCAAAGCAAAAAGCAAGGACTGGAAAAGAGAAGGAAGACTCCTGAGAAGAATACTGTTGATCAGGAGTTGGAAACAAGTTTCAGATCACTTGAAGGCTGAAGGGCAAAAAGTGACAATCATAGGAAGGGAGGAATGTGGAGAACTACCACAGGACCTAGGGCACAAAAATTTAATAAGCAGAATCCAGAGAGAAGGGCAGAAGGTCAGAAGGGCAGAAGGCAAGGGATGACAGAGCATTGCACACCCTTCTTTCAAGAACGTTCTAGTTAATCTGTTGCTCCAGGGTTGCTTTCCAGCCCGTGGAGACACGCTGACAGCAGTGTGTGTCTGCCCTCTAGTGCCAAGCCTCTGGAGACGGGCGGCAGCTGGGAGCCCCTGGGCCGCACCAGGAACCAGGTCTGAAGAGCTCCAGCTTACGGAAACCTGCACAGAGATCAAGAGCAGGGAACTGGGAGAGTTTCTCATCTGTTATTAAAAATAAACACAGTAAATTGCTTCCAAAAGTCTAAAGTAAGAGATAATTGAGCTCAAAGAGCATGTGACCACTTAACTAAGAAACATCAACAAGTAATTGTCCTTCAGTATTATTGGCCTTGCTTGACTTTGATTTTGCTAATATTCATATCCCTTTAGCATTAGTTGCTAAGAGATTGAAAAAGATGTATAGGAGAGCTGAACTCAAATAACAGGAAAAAAAAAACTTTCCCACTTTATTTATTCATTTGTTTATATTGGATGGGCAAGTTTATTCTTCTGGGCTTAAAGGCCAAATGAAGAAATAGGAGCATGGATACTGGTCAGTGAATAAAAGAGATCTATAGACTGTTTAAAATCCTTTTGATCTTCATTTGTCTTTGCTTTATTGATTTTTTTAAATTATTATTTATTTTTCTCATATTAACTTGGTCCTGACTGGCAGAACACTGTGCATTCATATAAATTGATGTTTATGCATTTCAGGTAGTGATGTAGAAACTTTAAGGAAGGTCCTCTTTATATGGAATTTATTTCAGAAGGTGGAAATTCCTGCTATGAAACCTTGCTGAGGTTTGGGTTTAGTCTAATTTTTTTTCAAACCTCTGCTAAATCACATTAATTCTCAAAATGCCTTTAAAATTTGGAGCACAACCTATTCCATAAAGCTGCCTCCTCTCACCAAGCTGTCTTACTCTGTTTAATCCATTGCAGAATTTCTCCACTTTTGCCCTGAACGAGCTTAAAGTCAGACCTGAAAGTCCTTGGCTTCTGAAGAAATCAAGAAGTGATTCAAAAATGTGTATCAATTTGCAGTTTTGACCTACTACATTGGAGGGATGCATCTGAAAACAAGAAATTTATGTGACCACTCTGCAGGACCAGAGCTGAGACCCGCTGGAGGCAGAGACACAATTCTAGAGCACAGACAGTGATACAAACGGGCCTTAGTTCAGCCCCTTGACTCCTGCACTCAAAATAGAAGTGAAAAACATTAGTTGCTCACAGCCCAAAGACCCTTCAAACCTCCCTGGCTGGCCACACACTTCAGTGTTTGTTGATCATCATCAGTGCAAAGCAAAGCATGGGATGGGCAGCTGAATGCATGACGTCTGTGGGTCATTTCCAGTGCCCAGGACTCACAGTTGCTGCTGGTAAATTGCAGATTAACTGGATACTATTAATTTCTGACCCCTCCCAGCTCCCCTGAGATACTGACATTCATAGTTCTAAACCATAATCCAAGCCGAAATAAAACCATTCCTAAAGCCACAATCCTTTCCTCCTTTTTACGTCACAAAACAGATTAGTTGAGGTGGAAAAACACCTATAATAATAATAATAACTTAGTGCTCCTTTTGAATAAGAATAGCCATGTTTTTAATAAATATTAGGGGGTCTGTTACACTATGGAAAAAAGAAAAACCAAATCAAAATATTTACAGAGATCTACTTCTTAAATCAAAAGATAGACAGGACTTAACAGTCAGAATGGCTGATGCAGTCTTTGAAAAATGTGCATGGTCCCAGTATGTGTTTCATAAAACTGTGTTTTACACTTTATAGAGCTTGAACTGGCCGTGCACACTTTATTAAGTGTGTGGAAACAGCTGTTCACAATTAAGTTCTTTATTCTTCAAATACCTACTACTGGGCACTGAATTGACTGCCATATGTTAATCCAAGTCACTGATCTATATCTCCATATAGACATACTCCACAGTATTCTTAAACTGCTTCTCTTTACAATAATGTTAGTTTTCCTGCATAGTAAAATGGAAACTCAGAACCTAATTCTCTTCTCATTCACGCCAACATGAATCAAGGTCATGGAGCTGCACTGATGAAAGCAGATGTAAAATAGAATGATGGTCAAATCCCTACAGCCCATTTTAGTTTTTACAAGTCACATATCTGAAAATTAAAACAAACACCTGCCAAGCTGCAGGTCAGTCTTTCAGAGAGCAGCAGAACCTCTCTTTGTGATAGATATCCTTTCCCCAGAAAGTAGGAATTTTGTGTCACCATTGTTACACATAAACCATGGGAACAGGAAGAAACAGGCTGGTCAGAAAGCTGCTTTCCTTAACTCTACATACACCTTTTCCCTTGGCATTATTAAAATATGCAGGAATGGAATATTCTGTTACTTCTGCAGAACAAGATACGCAAAGGAAATGGTCTGGCAAGCTTCTTTCCAAGTGTAAAGGGCTTTCTTAGTTCCCAGTAGCCTTGCCAACAAAATTAAAGCACTTGAAATAACATTCAAGTTGGTCTTTCCTTAGGATACATTTAAATGTTCCTAAGTCTACTAAGGTACTTCCTTTCCTTAGAATTCTTTTTGTCCAAATGTCAAGGATTTACCAAGGATGAACGTGTTCCAACAGATGCTTAAACAAAACTCCAGAAAGTAACTCTCTGTGTGTTGGGAGCCTCAGACATTTGAGGCTGTCTGATAGAGCAAGATATTTGAACAGGTGTTTAGTTTGAACAAAGACCCAGTTCTACTGGAGGCAAAACCAGAAAGAAAACCTGAACCCACTATTTAGAAAGGACAGGTGAGCTAACGCCCACACTGGTAAGTGAAAGTTCAGGCCCTTGTCTGCATGTTAACTGTGTCCAGCCCCAAGACAGCAGTCACATGGAACACCAGAAAAGCAGGTTTTGTGGCATACCTCTCTTTCTGGTACATGAAATCAGCCCTGCACAAAGCTCCTTTGGGACTTAATCTCACCGGAACAGGATAAACAGAGCAAACGCTGTTCAAAGGAGAGCAGTTCCCAAACAGAATTCACTGCAAGATGTGTGAGTTGTAATGGCATGTGGCACATCACAAAAAGTCATCAGCCAAGATCATTTGGGATTCCCCATTGCAGCCTGAGTGTTACATTGTAAGAATGAAGGTACTTGAAATAATACTGAGCCTGGTTATGTAGAAATCTAGCTTAGGCAAGATGTGCAATGGCCATATGGTTACTATAATATATCACAGTAACATAGACTTGAATATGTGATAATAGTTTCATAGGCAATGGTTTAATACTAGCCATGTGTTAGCTGTATAGATACAGCTGCTAGGAGAAAGGTCTGGGCACAATCAAAGGGATTGAGTCAGTCAGTGTTTGCCAAACTCAGAGGATTTAGCCACAGTAATAACTAGATTTTACCTTGTGTTTTTGATATTAATTTCCCTGATGAAACTATGGTTTATAGTGGTCAGAGTAATATTTCATTGTTTGCTCCAATAGGCTGAAGTCATGTGAAAACTGGTGTTTCTTTGAAAGCTGAGAGGAAATTGAAGATTAGCTTCAAGGTTCTTGGGAAAGCAACACAAATCTTCATTAGGGCAGTAATAAGCATTAATGCACTGTAACTAAAATGGTCTGTTACCTCTTCTTGTTAGAAACTGGATGATAGATGAAGACCATTTCCTCTTTCTGATTACCATTGCAGTTCCAATGACTTTGGTGAATAAATACATGATTGAACTGATCACAGAAAAAACCAAGAGCATAAGGCAGTGATTTGGTCATGTAGATACCTTTCCCCTTCTAGAGACAAAGCTATTTAATGTTAATCTAACATTTAATACATTTTTTAATGTATTTAACATTACAGGACTTGTTCTATGGACCTTAAGGAAATAACTTTTTCCATGGTTTTCCTCTTACTATTTCTCATTTTCTACCACCCTCATGATTCTACCTTAAAATAGATTCTAGTTGCCAGTGATTAGGATATCAGTTTATGTCCCAGACTTAATACTGTGCTCCACCAGTGTGCACTGCTTTTTAGTGCTTGAGAAAATGAAGGTGTTTTGACACAAGACAGTGGTCTTCAAAAATTGTTCCTTTATCATAATTTTTTAATAATAACCAGAAGAGTTATAAATTAATATATAATAACATACACATATTATCAAGCCAAAAATCTACCTAAGGACTTCATAAAGGCACTTGAGATTGAAAAGTGTTCCTCATATGTTGCAATTATCTCCTTGCTGAGTCATCAAAAAATAAGAAAGTCAGAAATTCTCCTGGAAAACAATCCAGACCTTAAGACATTAAATTGTATTGTAAAGACACAAAACAATACCTCCACTACCAACACCCTCTACTAATAATATAAAGTAATAACCAAATATCATTATTATACAGAATTTTTAATACCTATTATACTTTTGTAAACCATTTCAAAGATTCAGATTTTTTTAAACATTTTTATTCTTCAGTACAAAAGTAATATTTTTATACTGTGTACAGTAGATTTTAAATTTTTTTCTGCCTTTAAATTTTAAAAAACGAAAACATACCTTGATTCATTTGTAGGCTTCTTCCTAAATGCTTTCTACATTACTTTCCAAAATATGTGATGAAAATAATGTACCTAAGATTTCATCAAAACATTATACTGAGATTCTTATGTGAACAGCAGGAAAGCCTGTGCATCCTAGCACATAAGCAGAATAACATAACCCAGATATGCAACGCCTCGTTCTGCTATAACCTCTTCAGTCACTTTCAGCCAAAGAACATCACAAGTGGCCATGAGCTCCAGAGGCAAAGTGGATGAAAAGGAAAGCACAAATTAGGTTCTAATGTCCAAATTAGGAAACTCCCAACTCCTGTCTTCTTTCATGTCCTAGCATCCTTACTAAACTTGAGCCAGAGTGTGCCCAGGTGGTCAGGAAGGCCTGTGGTATCCCATCTTGTATCAAAAATAGTGGGGCCAGCAGGAGCAGGGCAGGGCTTGTGCCCCTGTCCTTGGCACTGGTGAGGAGACACCTCAAATCCTGTGTTCAGTTCTAGGCCCCACACAACCAGATATTGAGGGGCTGGAGAGTGTCCAGGGAAGGGCAACAAGGCTGGTGAAGGGTCTGGAGCACCAATGAGGAGAACCTGGAGAAACCGAGGTTCTGGGGAGACCTTATCACTGTCTACAGCTGCCTGGAAGGAGGCTGCAGCCAGGTGGGGATCAGGTTTGTCTCACAAGTAGTGAGAGACAGGAGAAGAGGAAATCATCTCAAATTGCACCAGGGGAGGTTTTTATTAGATATTATCAAAAAATTCTTCATTGAAGGGGCTGTCGAGCATTGGAGCAGGTTGCCCAGGGTAGCAGTGGAATCTCCATCCCTGAAGGCATGTAGATTGACACTTGGGGACATGGTTTAGTGGTGGGCTTGGCAGTGTTATGTTGACTGCTGGAGTTGGCCTTAGAAGCCTTTTCCCAGCCCAAATGATTATATTATGCTGGGGTTTTTTTCTTTTTTTGCTGATATATGGTAACATTTCCACGCAGTTGTAGACTTAGCTAATGGCCCAGTATATTCCCTTACTTTCTAATTCTCAGTCCCATAGCAGAGTTGCCAGGTGTAGAAACAATAAGAGTGGAAAAGCTCCTTTACCCAGGGAGACATCAGGATTTGCTACATCACCAGTAATCTCTGCACACCTGATTGCATTTAGTTATTATGTCCTGGCAGTGTCCTTTTAGGCCAGGCAGCAGACTTGTGGTCTTCTCCTTGAGGAACCCTGCTGAAGCCACAATGAAGAAAGCTAGTAACTTCCCATATCTATAGGCAAA